>NW_027474831.1:0-26438 GCF_050947335.1 Megachile rotundata | reverse complement strand
GTGTGATTGTGATTGTGTGATTGTGATTGTGTGATTGTGATTGTGTGATTGTGATTGTGTGATTGTGATTGTGTGATTGTGATTGTGTGATTGTGATTGTGTGATTGTGATTGTGTGATTGTGATTGTGTGATTGTGATTGTGTGATTGTGATTGTGTGATTGTGATTGTGTGATTGTGATTGTGTGATTGTGATTGTGTGATTGTGATTGTGTGATTGTGATTGTGTGATTGTGATTGTGTGATTGTGATTGTGTGATTGTGATTGTGTGATTGTGATTGTGTGATTGTGATTGTGTGATTGTGATTGTGTGATTGTGATTGTGTGATTGTGATTGTGTGATTGTGATTGTGTGATTGTGATTGTGTGATTGTGATTGTGTGATTGTGATTGTGTGATTGTGATTGTGTGATTGTGATTGTGTGATTGTGATTGTGTGATTGTGATTGTGTGATTGTGATTGTGTGATTGTGATTGTGTGATTGTGATTGTGTGATTGTGTGATTGTGTGATTGTGTGATTGTGTGATTGTGTGATTGTGTGATTGTGTGATTGTGTGATTGCGTGATTGTGTGATTGCGCGATTGTGTGATTGCGTGATTGTGTGATTGCGTGATTGTGTGATTGCGTGATTGTGATTGCGTGATTGTGATTGTGTGATTGTGATTGCGTGATTGTGATTGTGTGATTGTGATTGTGTGATTGTGATTGTGTGATTGTGATTGTGTGATTGTGATTGTGTGATTGTGATTGTGTGATTGTGATTGTGTGATTGTGATTGTGTGATTGTGATTGTGTGATTGTGATTGTGTGATTGTGATTGTGTGATTGTGATTGTGTGATTGTGATTGTGTGATTGTGATTGTGTGATTGTGATTGTGTGATTGTGATTGTGTGATTGTGATTGTGTGATTGCGATTGTGTGATTGTGATTGTGTGATTGTGATTGTGTGATTGTGATTGTGTGATTGTGATTGTGTGATTGTGATTGTGTGATTGTGATTGTGTGATTGTGATTGTGTGATTGTGATTGTGTGATTGTGATTGTGTGATTGTGATTGTGTGATTGTGATTGTGTGATTGTGATTGTGTGATTGTGATTGTGTGATTGTGATTGTGTGATTGTGATTGTGTGATTGTGATTGTGTGATTGTGATTGTGTGATTGTGATTGTGTGATTGTGATTGTGTGATTGTGATTGTGTGATTGTGATTGTGTGATTGTGATTGTGTGATTGTGATTGTGTGATTGTGTGATTGTGATTGTGTGATTGTGATTGTGTGATTGTGATTGTGTGATTGTGATTGTGTGATTGTGATTGTGTGATTGTGATTGTGTGATATTCATTGTGTGATTGTGATTGTGTGATTGTGATTGTGTGATTGTGATTGTGTGATTGTGACTGTGTGATTGTGTGAGTGTGTGATTGTGTGATTGTGTGATTGTGTGGTTGTGTGATTGTGTGATTGTGTGATTGTGTGATTGCGATTGTGTCATTGTGATTGTGTGATTGTGATTGTGTGATTGTGATTGTGTGATTGTGTGCTTGTGTGATTGTGTGATTGTGAGATTGTGTGAATTGTGTCGTTGTGTGATTGTGTGATTGTGTGATTGTGTGATTGTGTGATTGTATGATCGCGTGATTGTGTGATTGTGTGATTGTGTGATTGTGTGATTGTGTTTGTGTGATTGTGATTGTGTGATTGTGATTGTGTGATTGTGATTGTGTGATTGTGATTGTGTGATTGTGATTGTGTGATTGTGATTGTGTGATTGTGATTGTGTGATTGTGATTGTGTGATTGTGATTGTGTGATTGTGATTGTGTGATTGTGATTGTGTGATTGTGATTGTGTGATTGTGATTGTGTGATTGTGATTGTGTGATTGTGATTGTGTGATTGTGATTGTGTGATTGTGATTGTGTGATTGTGATTGTGTGATTGTGATTGTGTGATTGTGATTGTGTGATTGTGATTGTGTGATTGTGATTGTGTGATTGTGATTGTGTGATTGTGATTGTGTGATTGTGATTGTGTGATTGTGATTGTGTGATATTCATTGTGTGATTGTGATTGTGTGATTGTGATTGTGTGATTGTGATTGTGTGATTGTGATTGTGTGATTGTGATTGTGTGATTGTGATTGTGTGATTGTGATTGTGTGATTGTGATTGTGTGATTGTGATTGTGTGATTGTGACTGTGTGATTGTGTGAGTGTGTGATTGTGTGATTGTGTGATTGTGTGATTGTGTGGTTGTGTGATTGTGTGATTGTGTGATTGTGTGATTGCGATTGTGTCATTGTGATTGTGTGATTGTGATTGTGTGATTGTGATTGTGTGATTGTGATTGTGTGATTGTGATTGTGTGATTGTGTGCTTGTGTGATTGTGTGATTGTGAGATTGTGTGAATTGTGTCGTTGTGTGATTGTGTGATTGTGTGATTGTGTGATTGCGATTGTGTGATTGTGATTGTGTGATTGTGATTGTGTGATTGTGATTGTGTGATTGTGATTGTGTGATTGTGTGATTGTGTGATTGTGTGATTGTGTGATTGTGATGTGTGATTGTGATTGTGTGATTGTGATTGTGTGATTGTGAGATTGTGTGAATTGTGTGATTGTGTGATTGTGTGATTGTGTGATTGTGTGATTGTGTGATTGATTGGATGTGTGATTGCGATTGTGTGATTGCGATTGTGTGATTGTGATTGTGTGATTGTGATTGTGTGATTGTGATTGAGTGATTGTGATTGTGTGATTGTGATTGTGTGATTGTGATTGTGTGATTGTGATTGTGTGATTGTGATTGTGTGATTGTGATTGTGTGATTGTGATTGTGTGATTGTGATTGTGTGATTGTGATTGTGTGATTGTGATTGTGTGATTGTGATTGTGTGATTGTGATTGTGTGATTGTGATTGTGTGATTGTGATTGTGTGATTGTGATTGTGTGATTGTGATTGTGTGATTGTGATTGTGTGATTGTGATTGTGTGATTGTGATTGTGTGATTGTGATTGTGTGATTGTGATTGTGTGATTGTGATTGTGTGATTGTGATTGTGTGATTGTGATTGTGTGATTGTGATTGTGTGATTGTGATTGTGTGATTGTGATTGTGTGATTGTGATTGTGTGATTGTGATTGTGTGATTGTGATTGTGTGATTGTGATTGTGTGATTGTGATTGTGTGATTGTGATTGTGTGATTGTGATTGTGTGATTGTGATTGTGTGATTGTGATTGTGTGATTGTGATTGTGTGATTGTGATTGTGTGATTGTGATTGTGTGATTGTGATTGTGTGATTGTGATTGTGTGATTGTGATTGTGTGATTGTGATTGTGTGATTGTGATTGTGTGATTGTGATTGTGTGATTGTGATTGTGTGATTGTGATTGTGTGATTGTGATTGTGTGATTGTGATTGTGTGATTGTGATTGTGTGATTGTGATTGTGTGATTGTGATTGTGTGATTGTGATTGTGTGATTGTGATTGTGTGATTGTGTGATTGTGATTGTGTGATTGTGATTGTGTGATTGTGATTGTGTGATTGTGATTGTGTGATTGTGATTGTGTGATTGTGATTGTGTGATTGTGATTGTGTGATTGTGATTGTGTGATTGTGATTGTGTGATTGTGATTGTGTGATTGTGATTGTGTGATTGTGATTGTGTGATTGTGATTGTGTGATTGTGATTGTGTGATTGTGATTGTGATTGTGTGATTGTGATTGTGTGATTGTGATTGTGTGATTGTGATTGTGTGATTGTGATTGTGTGATTGTGATTGTGTGATTGTGATTGTGTGATTGTGATTGTGTGATTGTGATTGTGTGATTGTGATTGTGTGATTGTGATTGTGTGATTGTGATTGTGTGATTGTGATTGTGTGATTGTGATTGTGTGATTGTGATTGTGTGATTGTGATTGTGTGATTGTGATTGTGTGATTGTGATTGTGTGATTGTGATTGTGTGATTGTGATTGTGTGATTGTGATTGTGTGATTGTGATTGTGTGATTGTGATTGTGTGATTGTGATTGTGTGATTGTGATTGTGTGATTGTGATTGTGTGATTGTGATTGTGTGATTGTGATTGTGTGATTGTGATTGTGTGATTGTGATTGTGTGATTGTGATTGTGTGATTGTGATTGTGTGATTGTGATTGTGTGATTGTGATTGTGTGATTGTGATTGTGTGATTGTGATTGTGTGATTGTGATTGTGTGATTGTGATTGTGTGATTGTGATTGTGTGATTGTGATTGTGTGATTGTGATTGTGTGATTGTGATTGTGTGATTGTGATTGTGTGATTGTGATTGTGTGATTGTGATTGTGTGATTGTGATTGTGTGATTGTGATTGTGTGATTGTGATTGTGTGATTGTGATTGTGTGATTGTGATTGTGTGATTGTGATTGTGTGATTGTGATTGTGTGATTGTGATTGTGTGATTGTGATTGTGTGATTGTGATTGTGTGATTGTGATTGTGTGATTGTGATTGTGTGATTGTGATTGTGTGATTGTGATTGTGTGATTGTGATTGTGTGATTGTGATTGTGTGATTGTGATTGTGTGATTGTGATTGTGTGATTGTGATTGTGTGATTGTGATTGTGTGATTGTGATTGTGTGATTGTGATTGTGTGATTGTGATTGTGTGATTGTGATTGTGTGATTGTGATTGTGTGATTGTGATTGTGTGATTGTGATTGTGTGATTGTGATTGTGTGATTGTGATTGTGTGATTGTGATTGTGTGATTGTGATTGTGTGATTGTGATTGTGTGATTGTGATTGTGTGATTGTGATTGTGTGATTGTGATTGTGTGATTGTGATTGTGTGATTGTGATTGTGTGATTGTGATTGTGTGATTGTGATTGTGTGATTGTGATTGTGTGATTGTGATTGTGTGATTGTGATTGTGTGATTGTGATTGTGTGATTGTGATTGTGTGATTGTGATTGTGTGATTGTGATTGTGTGATTGTGATTGTGTGATTGTGATTGTGTGATTGTGATTGTGTGATTGTGATTGTGTGATTGTGATTGTGTGATTGTGATTGTGTGATTGTGATTGTGTGATTGTGATTGTGTGATTGTGATTGTGTGATTGTGATTGTGTGATTGTGATTGTGTGATTGTGATTGTGTGATTGTGATTGTGTGATTGCGATTGTGTGATTGCGATTGTGTGATTGCGATTGTGTGATTGCGATTGTGTGATTGCGATTGTGTGATTGCGATTGTGTGATTGCGATTGTGTGATTGCGATTGTGTGATTGCGATTGTGTGATTGCGATTGTGTGATTGCGATTGTGTGATTGCGATTGTGTGATTGCGATTGTGTGATTGCGTGATTGTGTGATTGCGTGATTGTGTGATTGCGTGATTGTGTGATTGTGTGATTGTGTAATTGTGATTGTGTGATTGTGTGATTGTGATTGTGTGATTGTGTGATTGCGTGATTGTGTGATTGTGTGATTGTGAGATTGTGTGATTGTGTGATTGTGTGATTGTGTGATTGTGTGATTGTGTGATTGTGTGATTGTGATTGTGTGATTGTGTGATTGTGTGATTGAGTGATTGTGTGATTGTGTGATTGTGTGATTGTGTGATTGCGTGATTGTGTGATTGCGTGATTGTGTGATTGCGTGATTGTGTGATTGCGTGATTGTGTGATTGCGTGATTGTGTGATTGCGTGATTGTGTGATTGCGTGATTGTGTGATTGTGTGATTGTGTGATTGTGTGATTGTGTGATTGTGTGATTGTGTGATTGTGTGATTGTGATTGTGTGATTGTGTGATTGCGTGATTGTGTGATTGTGTGATTGTGAGATTGTGTGATTGTGTGATTGTGTGATTGTGTGATTGTGTGATTGTGTGATTGTGATTGTGTGATTGTGATTGTGTGATTGTGATTGTGTGATTGTGATTGTGTGATTGTGATTGTGTGATTGTGATTGTGTGATTGTGATTGTGTGATTGTGATTTTGTGATTGTGATTGTGTGATTGTGATTGTGTGATTGTGATTGTGTGATTGTGATTGTGTGATTGTGATTGTGTGATTGTGATTGTGTGATTGTGATTGTGTGATTGTGATTGTGTGATTGTGATTGTGTGATTGTGATTGTGTGATTGTGATTGTGTGATTGTGATTGTGTGATTGTGATTGTGTGATTGTGATTGTGTGATTGTGATTGTGTGATTGTGATTGTGTGATTGTGATTGTGTGATTGTGATTGTGTGATTGTGATTGTGTGATTGTGATTGTGTGATTGTGATTGTGTGATTGTGATTGTGTGATTGTGATTGTGTGATTGTGATTGTGTGATTGTGATTGTGTGATTGTGATTGTGTGATTGTGATTGTGTGATTGTGATTGTGTGATTGTGATTGTGTGATTGTGATTGTGTGATTGTGATTGTGTGATTGTGATTGTGTGATTGTGATTGTGTGATTGTGATTGTGTGATTGTGATTGTGTGATTGTGATTGTGTGATTGTGATTGTGTGATTGTGATTGTGTGATTGTGATTGTGTGATTGTGATTGTGTGATTGTGATTGTGTGATTGTGATTGTGTGATTGTGATTGTGTGATTGTGATTGTGTGATTGTGATTGTGTGATTGTGATTGTGTGATTGTGATTGTGTGATTGTGATTGTGTGATTGTGATTGTGTGATTGTGATTGTGTGATTGTGATTGTGTGATTGTGATTGTGTGATTGTGATTGTGTGATTGTGATTGTGTGATTGTGATTGTGTGATTGTGATTGTGTGATTGTGATTGTGTGATTGTGATTGTGTGATTGTGATTGTGTGATTGTGATTGTGTGATTGTGATTGTGTGATTGTGACTGTGTGATTGTGTGAGTGTGTGATTGTGTGATTGTGTGATCGTGTGATTGTGTGATTGTGTGGTTGTGTGATTGTGTGATTGATTGATTGTGTGCTTGTGTGATTGTATGATCGCGTGATTGTGTGATTGTGTGATTGTGTAATTGTGATTGTGTGATTGTGATTGTGTGATTGTGATTGTGTGATTGTGTGATTGAGTGATTGTGTGATTGTGTGATTGTGTAATTGTGATTGTGTGATTGTGTGATTGTGATTGTGTGATTGTGTGATTGTGTGATTGTGTGGTTGTGTGATTGTGTGATTGTGTGATTGTGTGATTGTGTGATTGTGAGATTGTGTGATTGTGTGATTGTGTGATTGTGTGATTGTGTGATTGTGTGATTGTGATTGTGTGATTGTGATTGTGTGATTGTGATTGTGATTGTGTGATTGTGATTGTGTGATTGTGATTGTGATTGTGTGATTGTGATTGTGTGATTGTGATTGTGTGATTGTGATTGCGTGATTGTGATTGCGTGATTGTGATTGCGTGATTGTGATTGCGTGATTGTGATTGCGTGATTGTGATTGCGTGATTGTGATTGCGTGATTGTGATTGCGTGATTGTGATTGCGTGATTGTGATTGCGTGATTGTGATTGCGTGATTGTGATTGCGTGATTGTGATTGCGTGATTGTGATTGCGTGATTGTGATTGCGTGATTGTGATTGCGTGATTGCGATTGCGTGATTGCGATTGTGTGATTGCGATTGTGTGATTGCGATTGTGTGATTGCGATTGTGTGATTGCGATTGTGTGATTGCGATTGTGTGATTGCGATTGTGTGATTGGGATTGTGTGATTGGGATTGTGTGATTGGGATTGTGTGATTGTGATTGTGTGATTGTGATTGTGTGATTGTGATTGTGTGATTGTGATTGTGTGATTGTGATTGTGTGATTGTGATTGTGTGATTGTGATTGTGTGATTGTGATTGTGATTGTGTGATTGTGATTGTGTGATTGTGATTGTGTGATTGTGATTGTGTGATTGTGATTGTGTGATTGTGATTGTGTGATTGTGATTGTGTGATTGTGATTGTGTGATTGTGATTGTGTGATTGTGATTGTGTGATTGTGATTGTGTGATTGTGATTGTGTGATTGTGATTGTGTGATTGTGATTGTGTGATTGTGATTGTGTGATTGTGATTGTGTGATTGTGATTGTGTGATTGTGATTGTGTGATTGTGATTGTGTGATTGTGATTGTGTGATTGTGATTGTGTGATTGTGATTGTGTGATTGTGATTGTGTGATTGTGATTGTGTGATTGTGATTGTGTGATTGTGATTGTGTGATTGTGATTGTGTGATTGTGATTGTGTGATTGTGATTGTGTGATTGTGATTGTGTGATTGTGATTGTGTGATTGTGATTGTGTGATTGTGATTGTGTGATTGTGATTGTGTGATTGTGATTGTGTGATTGTGATTGTGTGATTGTGATTGTGTGATTGTGATTGTGTGATTGTGATTGTGTGATTGTGATTGTGTGATTGTGATTGTGTGATTGTGATTGTGTGATTGTGATTGTGTGATTGTGATTGTGTGATTGTGATTGTGTGATTGTGATTGTGTGATTGTGATTGTGTGATTGTGATTGTGTGATTGTGATTGTGTGATTGTGATTGTGTGATTGTGTGATTGTGATTGTGTGATTGTGACTGTGTGATTGTGACTGTGTGATTGCGACTGTGTGATTGCGACTGTGTGATTGCGACTGTGTGATTGCGACTGTGTGATTGCGATTGTGTGATTGGGATTGTGTGATTGCGATTGTGTGATTGCGATTGTGTGATTGCGATTGTGTGATTGCGATTGTGTGATTGCGATTGTGTGATTGCGATTGTGTGATTGCGATTGAGTGATTGAGTGATTGTGTGATTGTGTGATTGTGTGATTGTGTGATTGTGTGATTGTGTGATTGTGTGATTGTGATTGTGTGATTGTGATTGTGTGATTGTGATTGTGTGATTGTGATTGTGTGATTGTGATTGTGTGATTGTGATTGTGTGATTGTGATTGTGTGATTGTGATTGTGTGATTGTGATTGTGTGATTGTGATTGTGTGATTGTGACTGTGTGATTGTGACTGTGTGATTGTGACTGTGTGATTGTGACTGTGTGATTGTGACTGTGTGATTGGGACTGTGTGATTGTGACTGTGTGATTGTGACTGTGTGATTGTGACTGTGTGATTGTGACTGTGTGATTGTGACTGTGTGATTGTGACTGTGTGATTGTGACTGTGTGATTGTGACTGTGTGATTGTGACTGTGTGATTGTGACTGTGTGATTGTGATTGTGTGATTGTGATTGTGTGATTGTGATTGTGTGATTGTGATTGTGTGATTGTGTGATTGTGATTGTGTGATTGTGTGATTGTGTAATTGTGATAGTGCGATTGTGATTGTCTGATTGTGTGATTGTGTGATTGTGTGATTGTGTGATTGTGAGATTGTGTGATTGTGTGATTGTGTGATTGTGTGATTGTGTGATTGTGTGATTGTGTGATTGTGTGATTGTGTGATTGTGTGATTGTGTGATTGTGTGATTGTGTGATTGTGTGATTGTGTGATTGCGTGATTGTTATGGTGTGATTGTATGACTGTGTGATTGTGTGATTGTGTGATTGTGAGATTGTGTGATTGTGTGATTGAGTGATTGTGCGATTGTGATTGTGTGATTGTGTGATTGTGTGATTGTGATTGTGTGATTGTGATTGTGTGATTGTGATTGTGTGATTGTGATTGTGTGATTGTGATTGTGATTGTGTGATTGTGATTGTGTGATTGTGTCTGTGTGATTGTGATTGTGTGATTGTGTGATTGTGATTGTGTGATTGTGATTGAGTGATTGTGTGATTGTGATTGTGTGATTGTGATTGTGTGATTGTGATTGTGTGATTGTAATTGTGTGATTGTGATTGTGTGATTGTGATTGTGTGATTGTGATTGTGTGATTGTGATTGTGTGATTGTGACTGTGTGATTGTGACTGTGTGATTGTGACTGTGTGATTGTGACTGTGTGATTGTGACTGTGTGATTGCGACTGTGTGATTGCGACTGTGTGATTGTGACTGTGTGATTGTGACTGTGTGATTGTGACTGTGTGATTGTGACTGTGTGATTGTGACTGTGTGATTGTGACTGTGTGATTGTGACTGTGTGATTGTGACTGTGTGATTGTGACTGTGTGATTGTGACTGTGTGATTGTGACTGTGTGATTGTGACTGTGTGATTGTGACTGTGTGATTGTGACTGTGTGATTGTGACTGTGTGATTGTGACTGTGTGATTGTGAGTGTGTGATTGTGACTGTGTGATTGTGACTGTGTGATTGTGACTGTGTGATTGTGACTGTGTGATTGTGACTGTGTGATTGTGACTGTGTGATTGTGACTGTGTGATTGTGACTGTGTGATTGTGACTGTGTGATTGTGACTGTGTGATTGTGACTGTGTGATTGTGACTGTGTGATTGTGACTGTGTGATTGTGACTGTGTGATTGTGACTGTGTGATTGCGACTGTGTGATTGCGACTGTGTGATTGCGACTGTGTGATTGCGATTGTGTGATTGGGATTGTGTGATTGTGATTGTGTGATTGTGATTGTGTGATTGTGATTGTGTGATAGTGATTGTGTGATTGGGATTGTGTGATTGGGATTGTGTGATTGCGATTGTGTGATTGCGATTGTGTGATTGCGATTGTGTGATAGTGATTGTGTGATTGCGATTGTGTGATTGCGATTGTGTGATTGCGATTGTGTGATTGCGATTGTGTGATTGCGATTGTGTGATTGCGATTGTGTGATTGCGATTGTGTGATTGCGATTGTGTGATTGCGATTGTGTGATTGCGATTGTGTGATTGCGATTGTGTGATTGCGATTGTGTGATTGCGATTGTGTGATTGCGATTGTGTGATTGCGATTGTGTGATTGCGATTGTGTGATTGCGATTGTGTGATTGCGATTGTGTGATTGCGATTGTGTGATTGCGATTGTGTGATTGCGATTGTGTGATTGCGATTGTGTTATTGCGATTGTGTGATTGCGATTGTGTGATTGCGATTGTGTGATTGCGATTGTGTGATTGCGATTGTGTGATTGCGATTGTGTGATTGCGATTGTGTGATTGGGATTGTGTGATTGTGATTGTGTGATTGTGATTGTGTGATTGTGATTGTGTGATTGTGATTGAGTGATTGAGTGATTGTGTGATTGAGTGATTGTGTGATTGTGTGATTGTGTGATTGTGTGATTGTGTGATTGTGTGATTGTGTGATTGTGTGATTGTGTGATTGTGTGATTGTGTGATTGTGTGATTGTGTGATTGTGTGATTGTGTGATTGTGTGATTGTGTGATTGTGTGATTGTGTGATTGTGTGATTGTGTGATTGTGTGATTGTGTGACTGTGTGATTGTGTAATTGTGATAGTGCGATTGTGATTGTCTGATTGTGTGATTGTGTGATTGTGTGATTGTGTGATTGTGTGATTGTGTGATTGTGTGATTGTGTGATTGTGTGATTGTGTGATTGTGTGATTGTGTGATTGTGTGATTGCGTGATTGTCATGGTGTGATTGTATGACTGTGTGATTGTGTGATTGTGTGATTGTGAGATTGTGTGATTGTGTGATTGAGTGATTGTGCGATTGTGATTGTGTGATTGTGTGATTGTGTGATTGTGTGATTGTGTGATTGTGTGATTGTGTGATTGTGTGATTGTGTGATTGTGTGATTGCGTGATTGTCATGGTGTGATTGTATTACTGTGTGATTGTGTGATTGTGTGATTGTGAGATTGTGTGATTGTGTGATTGAGTGATTGTGCGATTGTGATTGTGTGATTGTGTGATTGTGTGATTGAGTGATTGTGTGCTTGTGTGATTGTGTGCTTGTGTGATTGTGTGATTTTGCGATTGAGTGATTGTGTGATTGTGTGATTGTGATTGTGTGATTGTGATTGTGTGATTGTGATTGTGTGATTGTGATTGTGTGATTGTGATTGTGTGATTGTGATTGTGTGGTTGTGATTGTGTGGTTGTGATTGTGTGATTGTGACTGTGTGATTGTGACTGTGTGATTGTGACTGTGTGATTGTGACTGTGTGATTGTGACTGTGTGATTGTGACTGTGTGATTGTGACTGTGTGATTGTGACTGTGTGATTGTGACTGTGTGATTGTGACTGTGTGATTGTGACTGTGTGATTGTGACTGTGTGATTGTGACTGTGTGATTGTGACTGTGTGATTGTGACTGTGTGATTGTGACTGTGTGATTGTGACTGTGTGATTGTGACTGTGTGATTGTGACTGTGTGATTGTGACTGTGTGATTGTGACTGTGTGATTGTGACTGTGTGATTGTGACTGTGTGATTGTGACTGTGTGATTGTGACTGTGTGATTGTGACTGTGTGATTGTGACTGTGTGATTGTGACTGTGTGATTGTGACTGTGTGATTGTGACTGTGTGATTGTGACTGTGTGATTGTGACTGTGTGATTGTGACTGTGTGATTGTGACTGTGTGATTGTGACTGTGTGATTGTGACTGTGTGATTGTGACTGTGTGATTGTGACTGTGTGATTGTGACTGTGTGATTGTGACTGTGTGATTGCGACTGTGTGATTGCGACTGTGTGATTGCGACTGTGTGATTGCGACTGTGTGATTGCGACTGTGTGATTGCGACTGTGTGATTGCGACTGTGTGATTGCGACTGTGTGATTGCGACTGTGTGATTGCGACTGTGTGATTGCGACTGTGTGATTGCGACTGTGTGATTGGGATTGTGTGATTGGGATTGTGTGATTGCGATTGTGTGATTGCGATTGTGTGATTGCGATTGTGTGATTGCGATTGTGTGATTGCGATTGTGTGATTGCGATTGTGTGATTGCGATTGTGTGATTGCGATTGTGTGATTGCGATTGTGTGATTGCGATTGTGTGATTGCGATTGTGTGATTGCGATTGTGTGATTGCGATTGTGTGATTGCGATTGTGTGATTGCGATTGTGTGATTGCGATTGTGTGATTGCGATTGTGTGATTGCGATTGTGTGATTGCGATTGTGTGATTGCGATTGTGTGATTGCGATTGTGTGATTGCGATTGTGTGATTGCGATTGTGTGATTGTGTGATTGTGTGATTGTGTGATTGTGTGATTGTGTGATTGTGTGATTGTGTGATTGTGTGATTGTGTGATTGTGTGATTGTGTGATTGTGTGATTGTGTGATTGTGTGATTGTGTGATTGTGTGATTGTGTGATTGTGTGATTGTGTGATTGTGTGATTGTGTGATTGTGTGATTGTGTGATTGTGTGATTGTGTGATTGTGTGATTGTGTGATTGTGTGATTGTGTGATTGTGTGATTGTGTGATTGTGTGATTGTGTGATTGTGTGATTGTGTGATTGTGTGATTGTGTGATTGTGTGATTGTGTGATTGTGTGATTGTGTGATTGTGTGATTGTGTGATTGTGTGATTGTGTGATTGTGTGATTGTGTGATTGTGTGATTGTGTGATTGTGTGATTGTGTGATTGTGTGATTGTGTGATTGTGTGATTGTGTGATTGTGTGATTGTGTGATTGTGTGATTGTGTGATTGTGTGATTGTGTGATTGTGTAATTGTGATTGTGTGATTGTGATTGTGTGATTGTGATTGTGTGATTGTGATTGTGTGATTGTGATTGTGTGATTGTGATTGTGTGATTGTGATTGTGTGATTGTGATTGTGTGATTGTGATTGTGTGATTGTGATTGTGTGATTGTGATTGTGTGATTGTGATTGTGTGATTGTGATTGTGTGATTGTGATTGTGTGATTGTGATTGTGTGATTGTGATTGTGTGATTGTGATTGTGTGATTGTGATTGTGTGATTGTGATTGTGTGATTGTGATTGTGTGATTGTGATTGTGTGATTGTGATTGTGTGATTGTGATTGTGTGATTGTGATTGTGTGATTGTGATTGTGTGATTGTGATTGTGTGATTGTGATTGTGTGATTGTGATTGTGTGATTGTGATTGTGTGATTGTGATTGTGTGATTGTGATTGTGTGATTGTGATTGTGTGATTGTGATTGTGTGATTGTGATTGTGTGATTGTGATTGTGTGATTGTGATTGTGTGATTGTGATTGTGTGATTGTGATTGTGTGATTGTGATTGTGTGATTGTGATTGTGTGATTGTGATTGTGTGATTGTGATTGTGTGATTGTGATTGTGTGATTGTGATTGTGTGATTGTGATTGTGTGATTGTGATTGTGTGATTGTGATTGTGTGATTGTGATTGTGTGATTGTGATTGTGTGATTGTGATTGTGTGATTGTGATTGTGTGATTGTGATTGTGTGATTGTGATTGTGTGATTGTGATTGTGTGATTGTGATTGTGTGATTGTGATTGTGTGATTGTGATTGTGTGATTGTGATTGTGTGATTGTGATTGTGTGATTGTGATTGTGTGATTGTGATTGTGTGATTGTGATTGTGTGATTGTGATTGTGTGATTGTGATTGTGTGATTGTGATTGTGTGATTGTGATTGTGTGATTGTGATTGTGTGATTGTGATTGTGTGATTGTGATTGTGTGATTGTGATTGTGTGATTGTGATTGTGTGATTGTGATTGTGTGATTGTGATTGTGTGATTGTGATTGTGTGATTGTGATTGTGTGATTGTGATTGTGTGATTGTGATTGTGTGATTGTGATTGTGTGATTGTGATTGTGTGATTGTGATTGTGTGATTGTGATTGTGTGATTGTGATTGTGTGATTGTGATTGTGTGATTGTGATTGTGTGATTGTGATTGTGTGATTGTGATTGTGTGATTGTGATTGTGTGATTGTGATTGTGTGATTGTGATTGTGTGATTGTGATTGTGTGATTGTGATTGTGTGATTGTGATTGTGTGATTGTGATTGTGTGATTGTGATTGTGTGATTGTGATTGTGTGATTGTGATTGTGTGATTGTGATTGTGTGATTGTGATTGTGTGATTGTGATTGTGTGATTGTGATTGTGTGATTGTGATTGTGTGATTGTGATTGTGTGATTGTGATTGTGTGATTGTGATTGTGTGATTGTGATTGTGTGATTGTGATTGTGTGATTGTGATTGTGTGATTGTGATTGTGTGATTGTGATTGTGTGATTGTGATTGTGTGATTGTGATTGTGTGATTGTGATTGTGTGATTGTGATTGTGTGATTGTGATTGTGTGATTGTGATTGTGTGATTGTGATTGTGTGATTGTGATTGTGTGATTGTGATTGTGTGATTGTGATTGTGTGATTGTGATTGTGTGATTGTGATTGTGTGATTGTGATTGTGTGATTGTGATTGTGTGATTGTGATTGTGTGATTGTGTGATTGTGATTGTGTGATTGTGATTGTGTGATTGTGATTGTGTGATTGTGATTGTGTGATTGTGATTGTGTGATTGTGATTGTGTGATTGTGATTGTGTGATTGTGATTGTGTGATTGTGATTGTGTGATTGTGATTGTGTGATTGTGATTGTGTGATTGTGATTGTGTGATTGTGATTGTGTGATTGTGATTGTGTGATTGTGATTGTGTGATTGTGATTGTGTGATTGTGATTGTGTGATTGTGATTGTGTGATTGTGATTGTGTGATTGTGATTGTGTGATTGTGATTGTGTGATTGTGATTGTGTGATTGTGATTGTGTGATTGTGATTGTGTGATTGTGATTGTGTGATTGTGATTGTGTGATTGTGATTGTGTGATTGTGATTGTGTGATTGTGATTGTGTGATTGTGATTGTGTGATTGTGATTGTGTGATTGTGATTGTGTGATTGTGATTGTGTGATTGTGATTGTGTGATTGTGATTGTGTGATTGTGATTGTGTGATTGTGATTGTGTGATTGTGATTGTGTGATTGTGATTGTGTGATTGTGATTGTGTGATTGTGATTGTGTGATTGTGATTGTGATTGTGTGATTGTGATTGTGTGATTGTGATTGTGTGATTGTGATTGTGTGATTGTGATTGTGTGATTGTGATTGTGTGATTGTGATTGTGTGATTGTGATTGTGTGATTGTGATTGTGTGATTGTGATTGTGTGATTGTGATTGTGTGATTGTGATTGTGTGATTGTGATTGTGTGATTGTGATTGTGTGATTGTGATTGTGTGATTGTGATTCTGTGATTGTGATTGTGTGATTGTGTCTGTGTGATAGTGTGAGTCTGTGATTGTGTGATTGTGTGATTGTGTGATTGTGTGGTTGTGTGATTGTGTGACTGTGTGATTGTGTGATTGTCTGATTGTGCGATTGTGATTGTGTGATTGTGTGATTGTGTGATTGTGTGATTGTGTGATTGTGTGACTGTGTGATTGTGTGATTGTGTGATTGTGTGATTGTGTGATTGTGTGATTGTGTGATTGTGTGATTGTGTGATTGTGTGATTGTGTGATTGTGTAATTGTGTGATTGTGTGATTGTGTGACTGTGTGATTGTGTGATTGTGTGATTCTGTGATTGTGTGATTGTGTGATTGCGTGATTGTTATGGTGTGATTGTATGACTGTGTGATTGTGTGATTGTGTGATTGTGAGATTGTGTGATTGTGTGATTGAGTGATTGTGTGATTGTGTGATTGTGTGATTGTGTGATTGTGTGATTGTGTGATTGTGTGATTGTGTGATTGTGTGATTGTGTGATTGTGTGATTGTGTGATTGTGTGCTTGTGTAATTGTGATTGTGTGATTGTGATTGTGTGATTGTGATTGTGTGATTGTGATTGTGTGATTGTGATTGTGTGATTGTGATTGTGTGATTGTGATTGTGTGATTGTGATTGTGTGATTGTGATTGTGTGATTGTGATTGTGTGATTGTGATTGTGTGATTGTGATTGTGTGATTGTGATTGTGTGATTGTGATTGTGTGATTGTGATTGTGTGATTGTGATTGTGTGATTGTGATTGTGTGATTGTGATTGTGTGATTGTGATTGTGTGATTGTGATTGTGTGATTGTGATTGTGTGATTGTGATTGTGTGATTGTGATTGTGTGATTGTGATTGTGTGATTGTGATTGTGTGATTGTGATTGTGTGATTGTGATTGTGTGATTGTGATTGTGTGATTGTGATTGTGTGATTGTGATTGTGTGATTGTGATTGTGTGATTGTGACTGTGTGATTGTGTGATTGTGTGATTCTGTGATTGTGTGATTGTGTGATTGCGTGATTGTTATGGTGTGATTGTATGACTGTGTGATTGTGTGATTGTGTGATTGTGTGATTGTGTGATTGTGTGATTGTGTGATTGTGTGATTGTGTGATTGTGTGATTGTGTAATTGTGATTGTGTGATTGTGTGATTGTGTGATTGTGTGATTGTGTGATTGTGTGATTGAGTGATTGTGTGCTTGTGTGATTGTGTGATTTTGTGATTGTGTGATTGTGATTGTGTGATTGTGATTGTGTGATTGTGATTGTGTGATTGTGATTGTGTGATTGTGATTGTGTGATTGTGATTGTGTGATTGTGATTGTGTGATTGTGATTGTGTGATTGTGATTTTGTGATTGTGATTGTGTGATTGTGATTGTGTGATTGTGATTGTGTGATTGTGATTGTGTGATTGTGATTGTGTGATTGTGATTGTGTGATTGTGATTGTGTGATTGTGATTGTGTGATTGTGATTGTGTGATTGTGATTGTGTGATTGTGATTGTGTGATTGTGATTGTGTGATTGTGATTGTGTGATTGTGATTGTGTGATTGTGATTGTGTGATTGTGATTGTGTGATTGTGATTGTGTGATTGTGATTGTGTGATTGTGATTGTGTGATTGTGATTGTGTGATCGTGATTGTGTGATCGTGATTGTGTGATCGTGATTGTGTGATCGTGATTGTGTGATCGTGATTGTGTGATCGTGATTGTGTGATCGCGATTGTGTGATCGCGATTGTGTGATCGCGATTGTGTGATCGCGATTGTGTGATCGTGATTGTGTGATCGTGATTGTGTGATCGTGATTGTGTGATCGTGATTGTGTGATCGTGATTGTGTGATCGTGATTGTGTGATCGTGATTGTGTGATCGTGATTGTGTGATCGTGATTGTGTGATCGTGATTGTGTGATTGTGATTGTGTGATTGTGATTGAGTGATTGTGTGATTGTGTGATTGTGTGATTGTGTGATTGTGTGATTGAGTGATTGTGTGCTTGTGTGATTGTGTGATCGTGATTGTGTGATCGTGATTGTGTGATCGTGATTGTGTGATCGTGATTGTGTGATCGTGATTGTGTGATTGTGATTGTGTGATTGTGATTGTGTGATTGTGATTGTGTGATTGTGATTGTGTGATTGTGATTGTGTGATTGTGATTGTGTGATTGTGATTGTGTGATTGTGATTGTGTGATTGTGATTGTGTGATTGTGATTGTGTGATTGTGATTGTGTGATTGTGATTGTGTGATTGTGATTGTGTGATTGTGATTGTGTGATTGTGATTGTGTGATTGTGATTGTGTGATTGTGATTGTGTGATTGTGATTGTGTGATTGTGATTGTGTGATTGTGATTGTGTGATTGTGATTGTGTGATTGTGATTGTGTGATTGTGATTGTGTGATTGTGATTGTGTGATTGTGATTGTGTGATTGTGATTGTGTGATTGTGATTGTGTGATTGTGATTGTGTGATTGTGATTGTGTGATTGTGATTGTGTGATTGTGATTGTGTGATTGTGATTGTGTGATTGTGATTGTGTGATTGTGATTGTGTGATTGTGATTGTGTGATTGTGATTGTGTGATTGTGATTGTGTGATTGTGATTGTGTGATTGTGATTGTGTGATTGTGTGATTGTGATTGTGTGATTGTGATTGTGTGATTGTGATTGTGTGATTGTGATTGTGTGATTGTGATTGTGTGATTGTGATTGTGTGATTGTGATTGTGTGATTGTGATTGTGTGATTGTGATTGTGTGATTGTGATTGTGTGATTGTGATTGTGTGATTGTGATTGTGTGATTGTGATTGTGTGATTGTGATTGTGTGATTGTGATTGTGTGATTGTGATTGTGTGATTGTGATTGTGTGATTGTGATTGTGTGATTGTGATTGTGTGATTGTGATTGTGTGATTGTGATTGTGTGATTGTGATTGTGTGATTGTGATTGTGTGATTGTGATTGTGTGATTGTGATTGTGTGATTGTGATTGTGTGATTGTGATTGTGTGATTGTGATTGTGTGATTGTGATTGTGTGATTGTGATTGTGTGATTGTGATTGTGTGATTGTGATTGTGTGATTGTGATTGTGTGATTGTGATTGTGTGATTGTGATTGTGTGATTGTGATTGTGTGATTGTGATTGTGTGATTGTGATTGTGTGATTGTGATTGTGTGATTGTGATTGTGTGATTGTGATTCTGTGATTGTGATTGTGTGATTGTGTCTGTGTGATAGTGTGAGTCTGTGATTGTGTGATTGTGTGATTGTGTGGTTGTGTGATTGTGTGACTGTGTGATTGTGTGATTGTCTGATTGTGCGATTGTGATTGTGTGATTGTGTGATTGTGTGATTGTGTGATTGTGTGATTGTGTGACTGTGTGATTGTGTGATTGTGTGATTGTGTGATTGTGTGATTGTGTAATTGTGTGATTGTGTGATTGTGTGACTGTGTGATTGTGTGATTGTGTGATTCTGTGATTGGGTGATTGTGTGATTGCGTGATTGTTATGGTGTGATTGTATGACTGTGTGATTGTGTGATTGTGTGATTGTGAGATTGTGTGATTGTGTGATTGAGTGATTGTGTGATTGTGTGATTGTGTGATTGTGTGATTGTGTGATTGTGTGATTGTGTGATTGTGTGATTGTGTGATTGTGTGATTGTGTGATTGTGTAATTGTGATTGTGTGATTGTGTGATTGTGTGATTGTGTGATTGTGTGATTGTGTGATTGAGTGATTGTGTGCTTGTGTGATTGTGTGATTTTGTGATTGTGTGATTGTGTGATTGTGATTGTGTGATTGTGTGATTGTGATTGTGTGATTGTGATTGTGTGATTGTGATTGTGTGATTGTGATTGTGTGATTGTGATTGTGTGATTGTGATTGTGTGATTGTGATTGTGTGATTGTGATTGTGTGATTGTGATTGTGTGATTGTGATTGTGTGATTGTGATTGTGTGATTGTGATTGTGTGATTGTGATTGTGTGATTGTGATTGTGTGATTGTGATTGTGTGATTGTGATTGTGTGATTGTGATTGTGTGATTGTGATTGTGTGATTGTGATTGTGTGATTGTGATTGTGTGATTGTGATTGTGTGATTGTGATTGTGTGATTGTGATTGTGTGATTGTGATTGTGTGATTGTGATTGTGTGATTGTGATTGTGTGATTGTGATTGTGTGATTGTGATTGTGTGATTGTGATTGTGTGATTGTGATTGTGTGATTGTGATTGTGTGATTGTGATTGTGTGATTGTGATTGTGTGATTGTGATTGTGTGATTGTGATTGTGTGATTGTGATTGTGTGATTGTGATTGTGTGATTGTGATTGTGTGATTGTGATTGTGTGATTGTGATTGTGTGATTGTGATTGTGTGATTGTGATTGTGTGATTGTGATTGTGTGATTGTGATTGTGTGATTGTGATTGTGTGATTGTGATTGTGTGATTGTGATTGTGTGATTGTGATTGTGTGATTGTGATTGTGTGATTGTGATTGAGTGATTGTGTGATTGTGTGATTGTGTGATTGTGTGATTGTGTGATTGTGTGATTGTGTGATTGTGTGATTGTGTGATTGTGTGATTGTGTGATTGTGTGATTGTGTGATTGTGTGATTGTGTGATTGTGTGATTGTGTGATTGTGTGATTGTGTGATTGTATGATTGTGTGATTGTGTGATTGTGTGATTGTGTGATTGTGTGATTGTGTGATTGTGTGATTGTGTGATTGTGTGATTGTGTGATTGTGTGATTGTGTGATTGTGTGATTGTGTGATTGTGTGATTGTGTGATTGTGTGATTGTGTGATTGTGTGATTGTGTGATTGTGTGATTGTGTGATTGTGTAATTGTGATAGTGCGATTGTGATTGTCTGATTGTGTGATTGTGTGATTGTGTGATTGTGTGATTGTGAGATTGTGTGATTGTGTGATTGTGTGATTGTGTGATTGTGTGATTGTGTGATTGTGTGATTGTGTGATTGTGTGATTGTGTGATTGTGTGATTGCGTGATTGTTATGGTGTGATTGTATGACTGTGTGATTGTGTGATTGTGTGATTGTGAGATTGTGTGATTGTGTGATTGAGTGATTGTGCGATTGTGATTGTGTGATTTTGTGATTGTGTGATTGTGATTGTGTGATTGTGATTGTGTGATTGTGATTGTGTGATTGTGATTGTGTGATTGTGATTGTGTGATTGTGATTGTGTGATTGTGATTGTGATTGTGTGATTGTGATTGTGTGATTGTGATTGTGTGATTGTGATTGTGTGATTGTGATTGTGTGATTGTGATTGTGTGATTGTGATTGTGTGATTGTGATTTTGTGATTGTGATTGTGTGATTGTGATTGTGTGATTGTGATTGTGTGATTGTGATTGTGTGATTGTGTCTGTGTGATTGTGATTGTGTGATTGTGTGATTGTGATTGTGTGATTGTGATTGTGTGATTGTGATTGTGTGATTGTGATTGTGTGATTGTGATTGAGTGATTGTGTGATTGTGTGATTGTGTGATTGTGTGATTGTGTGATTGAGTGATTGTGTGCTTGTGTGATTGTGTGATTTTGCGATTGAGTGATTGTGTGATTGTGTGATTGTGATTGTGTGATTGTGATTGTGTGATTGTGATTGTGTGATTGTGATTGTGTGATTGTGATTGTGTGATTGTGATTGTGTGATTGTGTGATTGTGTGATTGTGTGATTGTGTGATTGTGTGATTGTGTGATTGTGTGATTGTGATTGTGTGATTGTGATTGTGTGATTGTGATTGTGTGATTGTGATTGTGTGATTGTGATTGTGTGATTGTGATTGTGTGATTGTGATTGTGTGATTGTGATTGTGTGATTGTGATTGTGTGATTGTGATTGTGTGATTGTGATTGTGTGATTGTGATTGTGTGATTGTGATTGTGTGATTGTGATTGTGTGATTGTGATTGTGTGATTGTGATTGTGTGATTGTGATTGTGTGATTGTGATTGTGTGATTGTGATTGTGTGATTGTGATTGTGTGATTGTGATTGTGTGATTGTGATTGTGTGATTGTGATTGTGTGATTGTGATTGTGTGATTGTGATTGTGTGATTGTGATTGTGTGATTGTGATTGCGTGATTGTGATTGCGTGATTGTGATTGCGTGATTGTGATTGCGTGATTGTGATTGCGTGATTGTGATTGTGTGATTGTGATTGTGTGATTGTGATTGTGTGATTGTGATTGTGTGATTGTGATTGTGTGATTGTGTGATTGTGATTGTGTGATTGTGATTGTTTGATTGTGATTGTGTGATTGTGATTGTGTGATTGTGATTGTGTGATTGTGATTGTGTGATTGTGATTGTGTGATTGTGATTGTGTGATTGTGATTGTGTGATTGTGATTGTGTGATTGTGATTGTGTGATTGTGATTGTGTGATTGTGATTGTGTGATTGTGATTGTGTGATTGTGATTGTGTGATTGTGATTGTGTGATTGTGATTGTGTGATTGTGATTGTGTGATTGTGATTGTGTGATTGTGATTGTGTGATTGTGATTGTGTGATTGTGATTGTGTGATTGTGATTGTGTGATTGTGATTGTGTGATTGTGATTGTGTGATTGTGATTGTGTGATTGTGATTGTGTGATTGTGATTGTGTGATTGTGATTTTGTGATTGTGATTGTGTGATTGTGATTGTGTGATTGTGATTGTGTGATTGTGATTGTGTGATTGTGATTGTGTGATTGTGATTGTGTGATTGTGATTGTGTGATTGTGATTGTGTGATTGTGATTGTGTGATTGTGATTGTGTGATTGTGATTTTGTGATTGTGATTGTGTGATTGTGATTGTGTGATTGTGATTGTGTGATTGTGATTGTGTGATTGTGATTGTGTGATTGTGATTGTGTGATTGTGATTGTGTGATTGTGATTGTGTGATTGTGATTGTGTGATTGTGATTGTGTGATTGTGATTGTGTGATTGTGATTGTGTGATTGTGATTGTGTGATTGTGATTATGTGATTGTGATTGTGTGATTGTGTGATTGTGATTGTGTGATTGTGATTGTGTGATTGTGATTGTGTGATTGTGATTGTGTGATTGTGATTGTGTGATTGTGATTGTGTGATTGTGATTGTGTGATTGTGATTGTGTGATTGTGATTGTGTGATTGTGATTGCGTGATTGTGATTGCGTGATTGTGATTGCGTGATTGTGATTGCGTGATTGTGATTGCGTGATTGTGATTGCGTGATTGTGATTGCGTGATTGTGATTGCGTGATTGTGATTGTGTGATTGTGATTGTGTGATTGTGATTGTGTGATTGTGATTGTGTGATTGTGATTGTGTGATTGTGATTGTGTGATTGTGATTGTGTGATTGTGATTGTGTGATTGTGATTGTGTGATTGTGATTGTGTGATTGTGATTGTGTGATTGTGATTGTGTGATTGTGATTGTGTGATTGTGATTGTGTGATTGTGATTGTGTGATTGTGATTGTGTGATTGTGATTGTGTGATTGTGATTGTGTGATTGTGATTGTGTGATTGTGATTGTGTGATTGTGATTGTGTGATTGTGATTGTGTGATTGTGATTGTGTGATTGTGATTGTGTGATTGTGATTGTGTGATTGTGATTGTGTGATTGTGATTGTGTGATTGTGATTGTGTGATTGTGATTGTGTGATTGTGTGATTGTGATTGTGTGATTGTGATTGTGTGATTGTGATTGTGTGATTGTGATTGTGTGATTGTGATTGTGTGATTGTGATTGTGTGATTGTGATTGTGTGATTGTGATTGTGTGATTGTGATTGTGTGATTGTGATTGTGTGATTGTGATTGTGTGATTGTGATTGTGTGATTGTGATTGTGTGATTGTGATTGTGTGATTGTGATTGTGTGATTGTGATTGTGTGATTGTGATTGTGTGATTGTGATTGTGTGATTGTGATTGTGTGATTGTGATTGTGTGATTGTGATTGTGTGATTGTGATTGTGTGATTGTGATTGTGTGATTGTGATTGTGTGATTGTGATTGTGTGATTGTGATTGTGTGATTGTGATTGTGTGATTGTGATTGTGTGATTGTGATTGTGTGATTGTGATTGTGTGATTGTGATTTTGTGATTGTGATTGTGTGATTGTGATTGTGTGATTGTGATTGTGTGATTGTGATTGTGTGATTGTGATTGTGTGATTGTGATTGTGTGATTGTGATTGTGTGATTGTGATTGTGTGATTGTGATTGTGTGATTGTGATTGTGTGATTGTGATTTTGTGATTGTGATTGTGTGATTGTGATTGTGTGATTGTGATTGTGTGATTGTGATTGTGTGATTGTGATTGTGTGATTGTGATTGTGTGATTGTGATTGTGTGATTGTGATTGTGTGATTGTGATTGTGTGATTGTGATTGTGTGATTGTGATTGTGTGATTGTGATTGTGTGATTGTGATTGTGTGATTGTGATTATGTGATTGTGATTGTGTGATTGTGATTGTGTGATTGTGTGATTGTGATTGTGTGATTGTGATTGTGTGATTGTGATTGTGTGATTGTGATTGTGTGATTGTGATTGTGTGATTGTGATTGTGTGATTGTGATTGTGTGATTGTGATTGTGTGATTGTGATTGTGTGATTGTGATTGCGTGATTGTGATTGCGTGATTGTGATTGCGTGATTGTGATTGCGTGATTGTGATTGCGTGATTGTGATTGCGTGATTGTGATTGCGTGATTGTGATTGCGTGATTGTGATTGTGTGATTGTGATTGTGTGATTGTGATTGTGTGATTGTGATTGTGTGATTGTGATTGTGTGATTGTGATTGTGTGATTGTGATTGTGTGATTGTGATTGTGTGATTGTGATTGTGTGATTGTGATTGTGTGATTGTGATTGTGTGATTGTGATTGTGTGATTGTGATTGTGTGATTGTGATTGTGTGATTGTGATTGTGTGATTGTGATTGTGTGATTGTGATTGTGTGATTGTGATTGTGTGATTGTGATTGTGTGATTGTGATTGTGTGATTGTGATTGTGTGATTGTGATTGTGTGATTGTGATTGTGTGATTGTGATTGTGTGATTGTGATTGTGTGATTGTGATTGTGTGATTGTGATTGTGTGATTGTGATTGTGTGATTGTGATTGTGTGATTGTGATTGTGTGATTGTGATTGTGTGATTGTGATTGTGTGATTGTGATTGTGTGATTGTGATTGTGTGATTGTGATTGTGTGATTGTGATTGTGTGATTGTGATTGTGTGATTGTGATTGTGTGATTGTGATTTTGTGATTGTGATTGTGTGATTGTGATTGTGTGATTGTGATTGTGTGATTGTGATTGTGTGATTGTGATTGTGTGATTGTGATTGTGTGATTGTGATTGTGTGATTGTGATTGTGTGATTGTGATTGTGTGATTGTGATTGTGTGATTGTGATTGTGTGATTGTGATTGTGTGATTGTGATTGTGTGATTGTGATTATGTGATTGTGATTGTGTGATTGTGATTGTGTGATTGTGTGATTGTGATTGTGTGATTGTGATTGTGTGATTGTGATTGTGTGATTGTGATTGTGTGATTGTGATTGTGTGATTGTGATTGTGTGATTGTGATTGTGTGATTGTGATTGTGTGATTGTGATTGTGTGATTGTGATTGTGTGATTGTGATTGTGTGATTGTGATTGTGTGATTGTGATTGTGTGATTGTGATTGTGTGATTGTGATTGTGTGATTGTGATTGTGTGATTGTGATTGTGTGATTGTGATTGTGTGATTGTGATTGTGTGATTGTGATTGTGTGATTGTGATTGTGTGATTGTGATTGTGTGATTGTGATTGTGTGATTGTGATTGTGTGATTGTGATTGTGTGATTGTGACTGTGTGATTGTGTGAGTGTGTGATCGTGTGATTGTGTGATCGTGTGATTGTGTGATTGTGTGGTTGTGTGATTGTGTGATTGATTGATTGTGTGCTTGTGTGATTGTATGATCGCGTGATTGTGTGATTGTGTGATTGTGTGATTGTGTGATTGTGTGATTGTGTGATTGTGTGATTGTGTGATTGTGATTGTGTGATTGTGATTGTGTGATTGTGATTGTGTGATTGTGATTGTGTGATTGTGATTGTGATTGTGATTGTGATTGTGTGATTGTGACTGTGTGATTGTGACTGTGTGATTGTGTGATTGTGTGATTGCGTGATTGTGTGATTGTGTGATTGCGTGATTGTGAGATTGCGTGATTGTGAGATTGCGTGATTGTGTGATTGTGTGATTGTGTGATTGTGTGATTGTGATTGTGTGATTGTGATTGTGTGATTGTGATTGTGTGA
>NW_027474830.1:0-26505 GCF_050947335.1 Megachile rotundata | reverse complement strand
CTCATATTATTACCCATATTATGCTGATATGATCGATAGAACGACATTCACTATACTTATTACACTCACTATTATCAATCTAACTCATATTATTAACCATATTATGCAGATATGATCGATAGAACGACAATTACTATACTTATTACTCTTATTATTATCAATCTAACTCATATTATTAGCCATATTGTGCTTATATGAGCGATAGAACGACAATTACTATATTTATTGCACTCACTATTATCAATCTAACTCACATTATTAGCCATATTATGCTTATATGATCGATAGTACGACAATTACTATACTCATTACTCTTATTATTATCAATCTAACTCATATTATTAGCCATATTATGCTTATATGATCGATAGAATGAGAATTACTATACTCACTACTCTTAGTATTATCACTCTAACTCATATTATTAGCCATATTATGCTTATATAATCGATAGTACGACAATTACTATACTTATTACACTTATTATTATCAATCTAACTCATATTATTAGCCATATGATGCTTATATGATCGATAGAACGACAATTACTATACTTATTACTCTTATTATTATCAATCTAACTCATATTATTAGCCATATTGTGCTTATATGAGAGATAGAACGACAATTACTATATTTATTACACTCATTATTATCAATCTAACTCATATTATTAACCATATTATGCAGATATGATCGATAGAACTACAATTACTATACTCATTACTCTTATTATTATCTATCTAACTCATATTATTAGCCATATTATGCTTATATGATCGGTAGAACGAGAATTACTATACTCACTACTCTTAGTATTATCAATCTAACTCGTATTATTAGCCATATTATGCTTATATGATCGATAGAACGACAAATACTATACTTATTACTCTTATTATTATCAATCTAACTCATATTATTAACCATATTATGCTAATATGATCGACAGAACGACAATTACTATACTTATTACACTCACTATTATCAATCTAACTGATATTATTAACCATATCATGCAGATATGATCGATAGCACGTCATTTACTATACTTATTACTCTTAGTATTATCAATCTAACTCATATTATTAGCCATATTATGCTTATATGATCGAGAGAACGACAATTACTATACTTATTACCCTTATTATTATCAATCTAACTCATATTATTAGCCATATTATGCTTATATGATCGATAGAATGAGAATTACTATACTCACTACTCTTAGTATTATCACTCTAACTCATATTATTAGCCATATTATGCTTATATGATCGATAGAACGACAGTTACTATACTTATTACTCTCATTATTATCAATCTAACTCATATTATTAGCCATATTATGCTTATATGATCGATAGAACGAGAATTACTATACTCACTACTCTTAGTATTATCAATCTAACTCATATTATTAGCCATATTATGCTTATATTGTCGATAGAACGACAATTACTATACTTATTACTGTTATTATTATCAATCTGACTCATATTATTAGCCATATTATGCTTAAATGATCGATAGAACGACAATTACTATACTTATTACTCTTATTATTATCAATCTAACTCATATTATTAGCCATATTATGCTTATATGATCGATAGAACGACAAATACTATACTTATTACTCTTATTATTATCAATCTAACTCATATTATTAACCATATTATGCAGATATGATCGATAGAACTACAATCACTATACTCATTACTCTTATTTTTATCAATCTAACTCATATTATTAGCCATATTATGCTTAAATGATCGATAGAACTACAATTACTATACTCATTACTCTTATTATTATCAATCCTACTCATATTATTACCCATATTATGCTGATATGATCGATAGAACGACATTCACTATACTTATTACACTCACTGTTATCAATCTAACTCATATTATTAGCCATATTATGCTTAAATGATCGATAGAACGACAATTACTATACTTATTACTCTTATAATTATCAATCTAACTCATATTATTAGCCATATTGTGCTTATATGAGCGATAGAACGACAATGACTATATTTATTGCACTCACTATTATCAATCTAACTCACATTATAAGCCATATTATGCTTATATGATCGATAGTACGACAATTACTATACTCATTACTCTTATTGTTATGAATCTAATTCATATTATTAACCATATTATGCAATTATGATCGATAGAACGACAATTACTATACTTATTACACTTATTATTATCAATCTAACTCATATTATTAGCCATATTATGCTTATATGATCGATAGAACGACAATTACTATACTTATTACTCTTATTATTATCAATCTAACTCATATTATTAGCCATATTGTGCTTATATGAGCGATAGAACGACAATTACTATATTTATTACACTCACTATTATCAATCTAACTCATATTATTAACCATATTATGCAGATATGATCGATAGAATGACAATTACTATACTCATTACTCTTATTATTATCAATCTAACTCATGCTCTTAGCCATATTATGGTTATATGATCGATATAACGACAATTACTATACTTATTACTCTTATTATTATCAATCTAACTCATATTATTAACCATATTATGCAGATATGATCGATAGAACTACAATCACTATAGTCATTACTCTTATTATTATCAATCTAACTCGTATTATTAGCCATATTATGCTTATATGATCGATAGAACGACAAATACTATACTTATTACTCTTATTATTATCAATCTAACTCATTTTGTTAACCATATTATGCTAATATGATCGACAGAACGACAATTACTATACTTATTACACTCACTATTATCAATCTAACTCATATTATTAACCATATTATGCAGATATGATCGATAGCACGACATTTACTATACTTATTACTCTTGTTATTATCAACCTAACTCATATTATTAGCCATATTATGCTTATATGATCGATAGAACGACAATTACTATACTTATTATTCTTATTTTTATCAACCCAACTCATATTATTCCCCATATAATGCTTAAATGATCGATAGAACGACAATTACTATACTTATTACTCTTATTATTATGAATCTTACTCATATTATTAGCCATATTATGCTTATATGATCGATAGAACTACAATTACTATACTCATTACTCTTATTATTATCAATCCAACTCATATTATTACCCATATTATGCTGATATGATCGATAGAACGACATTCACTATACTTATTACATTTACTATTATCAATCTAACTCATATTATTAACCATATTATGCATATATGATCGATAGAACGACAACTACTATACTTATTACTCTTATAATTATCAATCTAACTCATATTATTAACCATATTGTGCTTATAAGAGCGATAGAACGACAATTACTATATTTATTACACTCACTATTATCAATCTAACTCATATTATTAACCATATTATGCAGATATGATCGATAGAACGACAATTACTATACTCATTACTCTTATTATTATCAATCTAACTCATGCTATTAACCATATTATGGTTATATGATCGATATAACGACAATTACTATACTTATTACTCTTATTATTATAAATCTAACTCATATTATTAGCCATATTGTGCTTATATGAGCGATAGAACGACAATTACTATATTTATTACACTCACTATTATCAATTAACTCATATTATTAACCATATTATGCAGATATGATCGATAGAACGACAATTACTATACTCATTACTCTTATTATTATCAATCTAACTCATGCTATTAGCCATATTATGGTTATATGATCGATATAACGACAATTACTATACTTATTACTCTTATTATTATCAATCTAACTCATATTATTAACCATATTATGCAGATATGATCGATAGAACGACAATTACTATACTTATTACTCTTATTATTATCATTCTAACTCATATTATTAACCATATTATGCAGATATGATCGATAGAACTACAATTACTATACTCATTACTCTTATTATTATCAATCTAACTCATATTATTAGACATATTATGCTTATATGATCGATAGAACGACAATTACTATACTCACTCCTCTTAGTATTATCAATCTAACTCATATTATTAGCCATATTATGGTTATATGATCGATATAACGACAATTACTATACTTATTACTCTTATTATTATCAATCTAACTCATATTATTAACCATATTATGCAGATATGATCGATAGAACGACAATTACTATACTTATTACTCTTATTATTATCATTCTAACTCATATTATTAACCATATTATGCAGATATGATCGATAGAACTACAATTACTATACTCATTACTCTTATTATTATCAATCTAACTCATATTATTAGCCATATTATGCTTATATGATCGATAGAACGACAATTACTATACTTATTACTCTTATTATTATCAATCTAACTCATATTATTAGCCATATTGTGCTTATATGAGCGATAGAACGACAATTACTATATTTATTACACTCACTATTATCAATCTAACTCATATTATTAACCATATTATGCAGATATGATCGATAGAATGACAATTACTATACTCATTACTCTTATTATTATCAATCTAACTCATGCTCTTAGCCATATTATGGTTATATGATCGATATAACGACAATTACTATACTTATTACTCTTATTATTATCAATCTAACTCATATTATTAACCATATTATGCAGATATGATCGATAGAACTACAATCACTATAGTCATTACTCTTATTATTATCAATCTAACTCGTATTATTAGCCATATTATGCTTATATGATCGATAGAACGACAAATACTATACTTATTACTCTTACTATTATCAATCTAACTCATTTTGTTAACCATATTATGCTAATATGATCGACAGAACGACAATTACTATACTTATTACACTCACTATTATCAATCTAACTCATATTATTAACCATATTATGCAGATATGATCGATAGCACGACATTTACTATACTTATTACTCTTGTTATTATCAACCTAACTCATATTATTAGCCATATTATGCTTATATGATCGATAGAACGACAATTACTATACTTATTATTCTTATTTTTATCAACCCAACTCATATTATTCCCCATATAATGCTTAAATGATCGATAGAACGACAATTACTATACTTATTACTCTTATTATTATGAATCTTACTCATATTATTAGCCATATTATGCTTATATGATCGATAGAACTACAATTACTATACTCATTACTCTTATTATTATCAATCCAACTCATATTATTACCCATATTATGCTGATATGATCGATAGAACGACATTCACTATACTTATTACATTTACTATTATCAATCTAACTCATATTATTAACCATATTATGCATATATGATCGATAGAACGACAACTACTATACTTATTACTCTTATAATTATCAATCTAACTCATATTATTAACCATATTGTGCTTATAAGAGCGATAGAACGACAATTACTATATTTATTACACTCACTATTATCAATCTAACTCATATTATTAACCATATTATGCAGATATGATCGATAGAACGACAATTACTATGCTCATTACTCTTATTATTATCAATCTAACTCATGCTAGTAACCATATTATGGTTATATGATCGATATAACGACAATTACTATACTTATTACTCTTATTATTATAAATCTAACTCATATTATTAGCCATATTGTGCTTATATGAGCGATAGAACGACAATTACTATATTTATTACACTCACTATTATCAATCTAACTCATATTATTAACCATATTATGCAGATATGATCGATAGAACGACAATTACTATACTCATTACTCTTATTATTATCAATCTAACTCATGCTATTAGCCATATTATGGTTATATGATCGATATAACGACAATTACTATACTTATTACTCTTATTATTATCAATCTAACTCATATTATTAACCATATTATGCAGATATGATCGATAGAACGACAATTACTATACTTATTACTCTTATTATTATCATTCTAACTCATATTATTAACCATATTATGCAGATATGATCGATAGAACTACAATTACTATACTCATTACTCTTATTATTATCAATCTAACTCATATTATTAGCCATATTATGCTTATATGATCGATAGAACGACAATTACTATACTCACTCCTCTTAGTATTATCAATCTAACTCATATTATTAGCCATATTATGCTTATATGATCGAGAGAACGACAATTACTATACTTATTACCCTTATTATTATCAATCTAACTCATATTATTAGCCATATTATGCTTATATGATCGATAGAATGAGAATTACTATACTCACTACTCTTAGTATTATCACTCTAACTCATATTATTAGCCATATTATGCTTATATGATCGATAGAACGACAGTTACTATACTTATTACTCTCATTATTATCAATCTAACTCATATTATTAGCCATATTATGCTTATATGATCGATAGTACGACAATTACTATACTCATTACTCTTATTGTTATCAATCTAACTCATATTATTAACCATATTATGCTTGTATGATCGATAGAACTACAATTACTATACTCATTACTCTTATTATTATCAATCCAACTCATATTATTAGCCATATTATGCTTATATGATCGATAGAACGACAATTACTATACTTATTACCCTTATTATTATCAATCTAACTCATATTATTAGCCATATTATGCTTATATGATCGATAGAATGAGAATTACTATACTCACTACTCTTAGTATTATCACTCTAACTCATATTATTAGCCATATTATGCTTATATGATCGATAGAACGACAGTTACTATACTTATTACTCTCATTATTATCAATCTAACTCATATAATTAGCCATATTATGCTTACATGATCGATAGAACGAGAATTACTATACTCACTACTCTTAGTATTATCAATCTAACTCATATTATTAGCCATATTATGCTTATATGATCGATAGAACTACAATTACTATACTCATTGCTCTTATTATTATCAATCCAACTCATATTATTACCCATATTATGCTGATATGATCGATAGAACGACATTCACTATACTTATTACACTCACTATTATCAATCTAACTCATATTATTAGCCATATTATGCTAATATGATCGATAGAACGACAATTACTATACTTATTACACTTATTATTATCAATCTAACTCATATTATTAGCCATATTATGCTTATATGATCGATAGAACGACAATAACTATACTTATTACCCTTATTATTATCAATCTAACTCATATTATTAGCCATATTGTGCTTATATGAGCGATAGAACGACAATTACTATACTTATTACTGTTATTATTATCAATCTAACTCATATTATTAGCCATATTATGCTTAAATGATCGATAGAACTACAATTACTATACTCATTACTCTTATTATTATCAATCTAACTCATATTATTAGCCATATTATGCTTATATGATCGATAGAACGATAATTACTATACTCACTGCCCTTAGTATTATCAATCTAACTCATATTATTAGCCATATTATGCTTATATTATCGATAGAACGACAATTACTATACTTATTACTGTTATTATTGTCAATCTGACTCATATTATTAGCCATATTATGCTTAAATGATCGATAGAACGACAATTACTATACTTATTACTCTTATTATTATCAATCTAACTCATATTATTAGCCATATTATGCTTAAATGATCGATAGAACTACAATTACTATACTCATTACTCTTATTATTATCAATCTAACTCATATTATTAGCCATATTATGCTTATATGATCGATAGAACGAGAATTACTATACTCACTGCTCTTAGTATTATCAATCTAACTCATATTATTAGCCATATTATGCTTATATTATCGATAGAACGACAATTACTATACTTATTACTGTTTTTATTATCAATCTGACTCATATTATTAGCCATATTATGCTTAAATGATCGATAGAACGACAATTACTATACTTATTACTCTTATTATTATCAATCTAACTCATATTATTAGCCATATTATGCTTATATGATCGATAGAACGACAATTACTATACTTATTACTCTTATTATTATCAATCTAACTCATATTATTAGCCATATTGTGCTTATATTAGCGATAGAACGACAATTACTATATTTATTGCACTCACTATTATCAATCTAACTCACATTATAAGCCATATTATGCTTATATGATCGATAGTACGACAATTACTATACTCATTACTCTTATTGTTATCAATCTAACTCATATTATTAACCATATTATGCAGGTATGATCGATAGAACGACAATTACTATACTTATTACACTTATTATTATCAATCTGACTCATATTATTAGCCATGTTATGCTTATCTGATCGATAGTACGACAATTACTATACTCATTTCTCTTATTATTATCAATCTAATTCATATTATTAACCATATTATGCAATTATGATCGATAGAACGACAATTACTATACTTAATACACTTATTATTATCAATCTAACTCAATTATTAGCCATATTATGCTTATATCATCGATAGAACGACAATTACTATAATTATTACTCTTATTATTATCAATCTAACTCATATTATTAGACATATTGTGCTTATATGAGCGATAGAACGACAATTACTATATTTATTACACTCACTATTATCAATCTAACTCATATTATTAACCATATTATGCAGATATGATCGATAGAACGACAATTACTATACTCATTACTCTTATTATTATCAATCTAACTCATGCTCTTAGCCATATTATGGTTATATTATCGATATAACGACAATTACTATACTTATTACTCTTATTATTATCAATCTAACTCATATTATTAACCATATTATGCAGATATGATCGATAGAACTACAATCACTATACTCATTACTCTTATTATTATCAATCTAACTCATATTATTAGCCATATTATGCTTAAATGATCGATAGAACTACAATTACTATACTCATTACTCTTATTATTATCAATCTAACTCGTATTATTAGCCATATTATGCTTATATGATCGATAGAACGACAAATACTATACTTATTACTCTTATTATTATCAATCTAACTCATATTATTAACCATATTGTGCTTATATGAGCGATAGAACGACAATTACTATATTTATTACACTCACTATTATCAATCTAACTCATATTATTAACCATATTATGCAGATATGATCGATAGAACGACAATTACTATACTCATTACTCTTATTATTATCAATCTAACTCATGCTATTAGCCATATTATGGTTATATGATCGATATAACGACAATTACTATACTTATTACTCATAATATTATCAATCTAACTCATATTATTAACCATATTATGCAGATATGATCGATAGAACGACATTTACTATACTTATTACTCTTATTATTATCAATCTAACTCATATTATTAACCATATTGTGCTTATAAGAGCGATAATACGACAATTACTATACTTATTACTCATAATATTATCAATCTAACTCATATTATTAACCATATTATGCAGATATGATCGATAGAACGACAATTACTATACTTATTACTCTTATTATTATCAATCTAACTCATATTATTAGCCATATTGTGCTTATATGATCGATAGAACGACAATTACTATACTTATTACTCTTATTATTATAAATCTAACTCACATTATTAGCCATATTATGCTTATATGATCGATAGAACGACAATTACTGTACTTGTTACTCTTATTATTATGAATCTAACTCATATTATTACCCATATTATGCAGATATGATAGATAGAACGACAATTACTATACTCATTACTCTTATTATTATCAATCTAACTCATGCTATTAGCCATATTATGGTTATATGATCGATATAACGACAATTACTATACTTATTACTCATAATATTATCAATCTAACTCATATTATTAACCATATTATGCAGATATGATCGATAGAACGACAATTACTATACTTATTACTCTTATTATTATCAATCTAACTCATATTATTAGCCCTATTATGCTTATATGATCGATAGAACGACAATTACTATACTTATTACTCTTATTATTATGAATCTAACTCATATTATTAGCCATATTATGCTGATATGATCGATAGAACGACATTCACTATACTTATTACACTCACTATTATCAATCTAACTCATATTATTAACCATATTATGCATATATGATCGATAGAACGACAATTACTATACTTATTACTCTTATTATTATCAATCTAACTCATATTATTAACCATATTGTGCTTATATGAGCGATAGAACGACAATTACTATATTTATTACACTCACTATTATCAATCTAACTCATATTATTAGCCATATTATGCTTATATGATCGATAGTACGACAATTACTATACTCATTTCTCTTATTATTATCAATCTAATTCATATTATTAACCATATTATGCAATTATGATCGATAGAACGACAATTACTATACTTATTACACTTATTATTATCAGTCTAACTCATATTATTAGCCATATTATGCTTTTATGATCGATAGAACGACAATTACTATACTTATTACTCTTATTATTATCAATCTAACTCATATTATTAGCCATATTGTGCTTATATGAGCGATAGAACGACAATTACTATATTTATTACACTCACTATTATCAATCTAACTCATATTATTAACCATATTATGCAGATATGATCGATAGAACGACAATTACTATACTTATGACTCTTATTATTATCAATCTAACTTATATTATTAGCCATATTGTGCTTATATGATCGATAGAACGACAATTACTATACTTATTACTCTTATTATTGTAAATCTAACTGATATTATTAGCCATATTATGCTTATATGATCGATAGAACGACAATTACTATACTCGCTCCTCTTAGTATTATCAATCTAACTCATATTATTAGCCATATTATGCTTATATGATCGAGAGAACGACAATTACTATACTTATTACCCTTATTATTATCAATCTAACTCATATTATTAGCCATATTATGCTTATATGATCGATAGAATGAGAATTACTAGACTCACTACTCTTAGTATTATCACTCTAACTCATATTATTAGCCATATTATGCTTATATGATCGATAGAACGACAGTTACTATACTTATTACTCTCATTACTATCAATCTAACTCATATTATTAGCCATATTATGCTTATATGATCGATAGAACGAGAATTACTATACTCACTACTCTTAGTATTATCAATCTAACTCATATTATTAGCCATATTATGCTTATATTGTCGATAGAACGACAATTACTATACTTATTACTGTTATTATTATCAATCTGACTCATATTATTAGCCATATTATGCTTAAATGATCGATAGAACGACAATTACTATACTTATTACTCTTATTATTATCAATCTAACTCATATTATTAGCCATATTATGCTTATATGATCGATAGAACGACAAATACTATACTTATTACTCTTATTATTATCAATCTAACTCATATTATTAACCATATTATGCAGATATGATCGATAGAACTACAATCACTATACTCATTACTCTTATTTTTATCAATCTAACTCATATTATTAGCCATATTATGCTTAAATGATCGATAGAACTACAATTACTATACTCATTACTCTTATTATTATCAATCCTACTCATATTATTACCCATATTATGCTGATATGATCGATAGAACGACATTCACTATACTTATTACACTCACTGTTATCAATCTAACTCATATTATTAGCCATATTATGCTTAAATGATCGATAGAACGACAATTACTATACTTATTACTCTTATAATTATCAATCTAACTCATATTATTAGCCATATTGTGCTTATATGAGCGATAGAACGACAATGACTATATTTATTGCACTCACTATTATCAATCTAACTCACATTATAAGCCATATTATGCTTATATGATCGGTAGTACGACAATTACTATACTCATTACTCTTATTGTTATGAATCTAATTCATATTATTAACCATATTATGCAGGTATGATCGATAGAACGACAATTACTAGACTTATTACACTTATTATTATCAATCTGACTCATATTATTAGCCATGTTATGCTTATCTGATCGATAGTACGACAATTACTATACTCATTTCTCTTATTATTATCAATCTAATTCATATTATTAACCATATTATGCAATTATGATCGATAGAACGACAATTACTATACTTATTACACTTATTATTATCAATCTAACTCATATTATTAGCCATATTATGCTTATATGATCGATAGAACGACAATTACTATACTTATTACTCTTATTATTATCAATCTAACTCATATTATTAGCCATATTGTGCTTATATGAGCGATAGAACGACAATTACTATATTTATTACACTCACTATTATCAATCTAACTCATATTATTAACCATATTATGCAGATATGATCGATAGAATGACAATTACTATACTCATTACTCTTATTATTATCAATCTAACTCATGCTCTTAGCCATATTATGGTTATATGATCGATATAACGACAATTACTATACTTATTACTCTTATTATTATCAATCTAACTCATATTATTAACCATATTATGCAGATATGATCGATAGAACTACAATCACTATAGTCATTACTCTTATTATTATCAATCTAACTCGTATTATTAGCCATATTATGCTTATATGATCGATAGAACGACAAATACTATACTTATTACTCTTATTATTATCAATCTAACTCATTTTGTTAACCATATTATGCTAATATGATCGACAGAACGACAATTACTATACTTATTACACTCACTATTATCAATCTAACTCATATTATTAACCATATTATGCAGATATGATCGATAGCACGACATTTACTATACTTATTACTCTTGTTATTATCAACCTAACTCATATTATTAGCCATATTATGCTTATATGATCGATAGAACGACAATTACTATACTTATTATTCTTATTTTTATCAACCCAACTCATATTATTCCCCATATAATGCTTAAATGATCGATAGAACGACAATTACTATACTTATTACTCTTATTATTATGAATCTTACTCATATTATTAGCCATATTATGCTTATATGATCGATAGAACTACAATTACTATACTCATTACTCTTATTATTATCAATCCAACTCATATTATTACCCATATTATGCTGATATGATCGATAGAACGACATTCACTATACTTATTACATTTACTATTATCAATCTAACTCATATTATTAACCATATTATGCATATATGATCGATAGAACGACAACTACTATACTTATTACTCTTATAATTATCAATCTAACTCATATTATTAACCATATTGTGCTTATAAGAGCGATAGAACGACAATTACTATATTTATTACACTCACTATTATCAATCTAACTCATATTATTAACCATATTATGCAGATATGATCGATAGAACGACAATTACTATACTCATTACTCTTATTATTATCAATCCTACTCATATTATTACCCATATTATGCTGATATGATCGATAGAACGACATTCACTATACTTATTACACTCACTGTTATCAATCTAACTCATATTATTAGCCATATTATGCTTAAATGATCGATAGAACGACAATTACTATACTTATTACTCTTATAATTATCAATCTAACTCATATTATTAGCCATATTGTGCTTATATGAGCGATAGAACGACAATGACTATATTTATTGCACTCACTATTATCAATCTAACTCACATTATAAGCCATATTATGCTTATATGATCGATAGTACGACAATTACTATACTCATTACTCTTATTGTTATGAATCTAATTCATATTATTAACCATATTATGCAGGTATGATCGATAGAACGACAATTACTAGACTTATTACACTTATTATTATCAATCTGACTCATATTATTAGCCATGTTATGCTTATCTGATCGATAGTACGACAATTACTATACTCATTTCTCTTATTATTATCAATCTAATTCATATTATTAACCATATTATGCAATTATGATCGATAGAACGACAATTACTATACTTATTACACTTATTATTATCAATCTAACTCATATTATTAGCCATATTATGCTTATATGATCGATAGAACGACAATTACTATACTTATTACTCTTATTATTATCAATCTAACTCATATTATTAGCCATATTGTGCTTATATGAGCGATAGAACGACAATTACTATATTTATTACACTCACTATTATCAATCTAACTCATATTATTAACCATATTATGCAGATATGATCGATAGAATGACAATTACTATACTCATTACTCTTATTATTATCAATCTAACTCATGCTCTTAGCCATATTATGGTTATATGATCGATATAACGACAATTACTATACTTATTACTCTTATTATTATCAATCTAACTCATATTATTAACCATATTATGCAGATATGATCGATAGAACTACAATCACTATAGTCATTACTCTTATTATTATCAATCTAACTCGTATTATTAGCCATATTATGCTTATATGATCGATAGAACGACAAATACTATACTTATTACTCTTATTATTATCAATCTAACTCATTTTGTTAACCATATTATGCTAATATGATCGACAGAACGACAATTACTATACTTATTACACTCACTATTATCAATCTAGCTCATATTATTAACCATATTATGCAGATATGATCGATAGCACGACATTTACTATACTTATTACTCTTGTTATTATCAACCTAACTCATATTATTAGCCATATTATGCTTATATGATCGATAGAACGACAATTACTATACTTATTATTCTTATTTTTATCAACCCAACTCATATTATTCCCCATATAATGCTTAAATGATCGATAGAACGACAATTACTATACTTATTACTCTTATTATTATGAATCTTACTCATATTATTAGCCATATTATGCTTATATGATCGATAGAACTACAATTACTATACTCATTACTCTTATTATTATCAATCCAACTCATATTATTACCCATATTATGCTGATATGATCGATAGAACGACATTCACTATACTTATTACATTTACTATTATCAATCTAACTCATATTATTAACCATATTATGCATATATGATCGATAGAACGACAACTACTATACTTATTACTCTTATAATTATCAATCTAACTCATATTATTAACCATATTGTGCTTATAAGAGCGATAGAACGACAATTACTATATTTATTACACTCACTATTATCAATCTAACTCATATTATTAACCATATTATGCAGATATGATCGATAGAACGACAATTACTATACTCATTACTCTTATTATTATCAATCCTACTCATATTATTACCCATATTATGCTGATATGATCGATAGAACGACATTCACTATACTTATTACACTCACTGTTATCAATCTAACTCATATTATTAGCCATATTATGCTTAAATGATCGATAGAACGACAATTACTATACTTATTACTCTTATGATTATCAATCTAACTCATATTATTAGCCATATTGTGCTTATATGAGCGATAGAACGACAATGACTATATTTATTGCACTCACTATTATCAATCTAACTCACATTATAAGCCATATTATGCTTATATGATCGATAGTACGACAATTACTATACTCATTACTCTTATTGTTATGAATCTAATTCATATTATTAACCATATTATGCAGGTATGATCGATAGAACGACAATTACTAGACTTATTACACTTATTATTATCAATCTGACTCATATTATTAGCCATGTTATGCTTATCTGATCGATAGTACGACAATTACTATACTCATTTCTCTTATTATTATCAATCTAATTCATATTATTAACCATATTATGCAATTATGATCGATAGAACGACAATTACTATATTTATTACACTTATTATTATCAATCTAACTCATATTATTAGCCATATTATGCTTATATGATCGATAGAACGACAATTACTATACTTATTACTCTTATTATTATCAATCTAACTCATATTATTAGCCATATTGTGCTTATATGAGCGATAGAACGACAATTACTATATTTATTACACTCACTATTATCAATCTAACTCATATTATTAACCATATTATGCAGATATGATCGATAGAATGACAATTACTATACTCATTACTCTTATTATTATCAATCTAACTCATGCTCTTAGCCATATTATGGTTATATGATCGATATAACGACAATTACTATACTTATTACTCTTATTATTATCAATCTAACTCATATTATTAACCATATTATGCAGATATGATCGATAGAACTACAATCACTATAGTCATTACTCTTATTATTATCAATCTAACTCGTATTATTAGCCATATTATGCTTATATGATCGATAGAACGACAAATACTATACTTATTACTCTTATTATTATCAATCTAACTCATTTTGTTAACCATATTATGCTAATATGATCGACAGAACGACAATTACTATACTTATTACACTCACTATTATCAATCTAACTCATATTATTAACCATATTATGCAGATATGATCGATAGCACGACATTTACTATACTTATTACTCTTGTTATTATCAACCTAACTCATATTATTAGCCATATTATGCTTATATGATCGATAGAACGACAATTACTATACTTATTATTCTTATTTTTATCAACCCAACTCATATTATTCCCCATATAATGCTTAAATGATCGATAGAACGACAATTACTATACTTATTACTCTTATTATTATGAATCTTACTCATATTATTAGCCATATTATGCTTATATGATCGATAGAACTACAATTACTATACTCATTACTCTTATTATTATCAATCCAACTCATATTATTACCCATATTATGCTGATATGATCGATAGAACGACATTCACTATACTTATTACATTTACTATTATCAATCTAACTCATATTATTAACCATATTATGCATATATGATCGATAGAACGACAACTACTATACTTATTACTCTTATAATTATCAATCTAACTCATATTATTAACCATATTGTGCTTATAAGAGCGATAGAACGACAATTACTATATTTATTACACTCACTATTATCAATCTAACTCATATTATTAACCATATTATGCAGATATGATCGATAGAACGACAATTACTATACTCATTACTCTTATTATTATCAATCTAACTCATGCTATTAACCATATTATGGTTATATGATCGATATAACGACAATTACTATACTTATTACTCTTATTATTATCAATCTAACTCATATTATTAGCCATATTGTGCTTATATGAGCGATAGAACGACAATTACTATATTTATTACACTCACTATTATCAATCTAACTCATATTATTAACCATATTATGCAGATATGATCGATAGAACGACAATTACTATACTCATTACTCTTATTATTATCAATCTAACTCATGCTATTAGCCATATTATGGTTATATGATCGATATAACGACAATTACTATACTTATTACTCTTATTATTATCAATCTAACTCATATTATTAACCATATTATGCAGATATGATCGATAGAACGACAATTACTATACTTATTACTCTTATTATTATCATTCTAACTCATATTATTAACCATATTATGCAGATATGATCGATAGAACTACAATTACTATACTCATTACTCTTATTATTATCAATCTAACTCATATTATTAGCCATATTATGCTTATATGATCGATAGAACGACAATTACTATACTCACTCCTCTTAGTATTATCAATCTAACTCATATTATTAGCCATATTATGCTTAAATGATCGATAGAACGACAAACACTATACTTATTACTCTTATTATTATCAATCTAACTCATATTATTAACCATATTATGCAGATATGATCGATAGAACTACAATCACTATACTCATTACTCTTATTATTATCAATCTAACTCATATTATTAGCCATATTATGCTTATATGATCAATAGAACGACAATTACTATACTCACTCCTCTTAGTATTATCAATCTAACTCATATTATTAGCCATATTATGCTTAAATGATCGATAGAACGACAAATACTATACTTATTACTCTTATTATTATCAATCTAACTCATATTATTAACCATATTATGCAGATATGATCGATAGAACTACAATCACTATACTCATTACTCTTATTTTTATCAATCTAACTCATATTATTAACCATATTATGCAGATATGATCGATAGAACGACAATTACTATACTCATTACTCTTATTATTATCAATCTAACTCATGCTATTAGCCATATTATGGTTATATGATCGATATAACGACAATTACTATACTTATTACTCTTATTATTATCAATCTAACTCATATTATTAACCATATTATGCAGATATGATTGATAGAACGACAATTACTATACTTATTACTCTTATTATTATCATTCTAACTCATATTATTAACCATATTATGCTGATATGATCGATAGAACGACAATTACTATACTTATTACACTTATTTTTATCAACCCAACTCATATTATTCGCCATATTATGCTAAAATGATCGATAGAACGACAACTACTATACTTATTACTCTTATTATTATGAATCTGACTCATATTATTAGCCATATTATGCTTATATGATCGATAGAACTACAATTACTATACTCATTGCTCTTATTATTATCAATCCAACTCATATTATTACCCATATTATGCTGATATGATCGATAGAACGACATTCACTATACTTATTACACTCACTATTATCAATCTAACTCATATTATTAGCCATATTATGCTAATATGATCGATAGAACGACAATTACTATACTTATTACACTTATTATTATCAATCTAACTCATATTATTAGCCATATTATGCTTATATGATCGATAGAACGACAATAACTATACTTATTACCCTTATTATTATCAATCTAACTCATATTATTAGCCATATTATGCTTAAATGATCGATAGAACGACAAATACTATACTTATTACTCTTATTATTATCAATCTAACTCATATTATTAACCATATTATGCAGATATGATCGATAGAACTACAATCACTATACTCATTACTCTTATTTTTATCAATCTAACTCATATTATTAACCATATTATGCAGATATGATCGATAGAACGACAATTACTATACTCATTACTCTTATTATTATCAATCTAACTCATGCTATTAGCCATATTATGGTTATATGATCGATATAACGACAATTACTATACTTATTACTCTTATTATTATCAATCTAACTCATATTATTAACCATATTATGCAGATATGATTGATAGAACGACAATTACTATACTTATTACTCTTATTATTATCATTCTAACTCATATTATTAACCATATTATGCTGATATGATCGATAGAACGACAATTACTATACTTATTACACTTATTTTTATCAACCCAACTCATATTATTCGCCATATTATGCTAAAATGATCGATAGAACGACAACTACTATACTTATTACTCTTATTATTATGAATCTGACTCATATTATTAGCCATATTATGCTTATATGATCGATAGAACTACAATTACTATACTCATTGCTCTTATTATTATCAATCCAACTCATATTATTACCCATATTATGCTGATATGATCGATAGAACGACATTCACTATACTTATTACACTCACTATTATCAATCTAACTCATATTATTAGCCATATTATGCTAATATGATCGATAGAACGACAATTACTATACTTATTACACTTATTATTATCAATCTAACTCATATTATTAGCCATATTATGCTTATATGATCGATAGAACGACAATAACTATACTTATTACCCTTATTATTATCAATCTAACTCATATTATTAGCCATATTGTGCTTATATGAGCGATAGAACGACAATTACTATACTTATTACTGTTATTATTATCAATCTAACTCATATTATTAGCCATATTATGCTTAAATGATCGATAGAACTACAATTACTATACTCATTACTCTTATTATTATCAATCTAACTCATATTATTAGCCATATTATGCTTATATGATCGATAGAACGATAATTACTATACTCACTGCCCTTAGTATTATCAATCTAACTCATATTATTAGCCATATTATGCAGATATGATCGATAGAACTACAATCACTATAGTCATTACTCTTATTATTATCAATCTAACTCGTATTATTAGCCATATTATGCTTATATGATCGATAGAACGACAAATACTATACTTATTACTCTTATTATTATCAATCTAACTCATTTTGTTAACCATATTATGCTAATATGATCGACAGAACGACAATTACTATACTTATTACACTCACTATTATCAATCTAACTCATATTATTAACCATATTATGCAGATATGATCGATAGCACGACATTTACTATACTTATTACTCTTGTTATTATCAACCTAACTCATATTATTAGCCATATTATGCTTATATGATCGATAGAACGACAATTACTATACTTATTATTCTTATTTTTATCAACCCAACTCATATTATTCCCCATATAATGCTTAAATGATCGATAGAACGACAATTACTATACTTATTACTCTTATTATTATGAATCTTACTCATATTATTAGCCATATTATGCTTATATGATCGATAGAACTACAATTACTATACTCATTACTCTTATTATTATCAATCCAACTCATATTATTACCCATATTATGCTGATATGATCGATAGAACGACATTCACTATACTTATTACATTTACTATTATCAATCTAACTCATATTATTAACCATATTATGCATATATGATCGATAGAACGACAACTACTATACTTATTACTCTTATAATTATCAATCTAACTCATATTATTAACCATATTGTGCTTATAAGAGCGATAGAACGACAATTACTATATTTATTACACTCACTATTATCAATCTAACTCATATTATTAACCATATTATGCAGATATGATCGATAGAACGACAATTACTATACTCATTACTCTTATTATTATCAATCCTACTCATATTATTACCCATATTATGCTGATATGATCGATAGAACGACATTCACTATACTTATTACACTCACTGTTATCAATCTAACTCATATTATTAGCCATATTATGCTTAAATGATCGATAGAACGACAATTACTATACTTATTACTCTTATAATTATCAATCTAACTCATATTATTAGCCATATTGTGCTTATATGAGCGATAGAACGACAATGACTATATTTATTGCACTCACTATTATCAATCTAACTCACATTATAAGCCATATTATGCTTATATGATCGATAGTACGACAATTACTATACTCATTACTCTTATTGTTATGAATCTAATTCATATTATTAACCATATTATGCAGGTATGATCGATAGAACGACAATTACTAGACTTATTACACTTATTATTATCAATCTGACTCATATTATTAGCCATGTTATGCTTATCTGATCGATAGTACGACAATTACTATACTCATTTCTCTTATTATTATCAATCTAATTCATATTATTAACCATATTATGCAATTATGATCGATAGAACGACAATTACTATACTTATTACACTTATTATTATCAATCTAACTCATATTATTAGCCATATTATGCTTATATGATCGATAGAACGACAATTACTATACTTATTACTCTTATTATTATCAATCTAACTCATATTATTAGCCATATTGTGCTTATATGAGCGATAGAACGACAATTACTATATTTATTACACTCACTATTATCAATCTAACTCATATTATTAACCATATTATGCAGATATGATCGATAGAATGACAATTACTATACTCATTACTCTTATTATTATCAATCTAACTCATGCTCTTAGCCATATTATGGTTATATGATCGATATAACGACAATTACTATACTTATTACTCTTATTATTATCAATCTAACTCATATTATTAACCATATTATGCAGATATGATCGATAGAACTACAATCACTATAGTCATTACTCTTATTATTATCAATCTAACTCGTATTATTAGCCATATTATGCTTATATGATCGATAGAACGACAAATACTATACTTATTACTCTTATTATTATCAATCTAACTCATTTTGTTAACCATATTATGCTAATATGATCGACAGAACGACAATTACTATACTTATTACACTCACTATTATCAATCTAACTCATATTATTAACCATATTATGCATATATGATCGATAGAACGACAACTACTATACTTATTACTCTTATAATTATCAATCTAACTCATATTATTAACCATATTGTGCTTATAAGAGCGATAGAACGACAATTACTATATTTATTACACTCACTATTATCAATCTAACTCATATTATTAACCATATTATGCAGATATGATCGATAGAACGACAATTACTATACTCATTACTCTTATTATTATCAATCCTACTCATATTATTACCCATATTATGCTGATATGATCGATAGAACGACATTCACTATACTTATTACACTCACTGTTATCAATCTAACTCATATTATTAGCCATATTATGCTTAAATGATCGATAGAACGACAATTACTATACTTATTACTCTTATGATTATCAATCTAACTCATATTATTAGCCATATTGTGCTTATATGAGCGATAGAACGACAATGACTATATTTATTGCACTCACTATTATCAATCTAACTCACATTATAAGCCATATTATGCTTATATGATCGATAGTACGACAATTACTATACTCATTACTCTTATTGTTATGAATCTAATTCATATTATTAACCATATTATGCAGGTATGATCGATAGAACGACAATTACTAGACTTATTACACTTATTATTATCAATCTGACTCATATTATTAGCCATGTTATGCTTATCTGATCGATAGTACGACAATTACTATACTCATTTCTCTTATTATTATCAATCTAATTCATATTATTAACCATATTATGCAATTATGATCGATAGAACGACAATTACTATATTTATTACACTTATTATTATCAATCTAACTCATATTATTAGCCATATTATGCTTATATGATCGATAGAACGACAATTACTATACTTATTACTCTTATTATTATCAATCTAACTCATATTATTAGCCATATTGTGCTTATATGAGCGATAGAACGACATTTACTATATTTATTACACTCACTATTATCAATCTAACTCATATTATTAACCATATTATGCAGATATGATCGATAGAATGACAATTACTATACTCATTACTCTTATTATTATCAATCTAACTCATGCTCTTAGCCATATTATGGTTATATGATCGATATAACGACAATTACTATACTTATTACTCTTATTATTATCAATCTAACTCATATTATTAACCATATTATGCAGATATGATCGATAGAACTACAATCACTATAGTCATTACTCTTATTATTATCAATCTAACTCGTATTATTAGCCATATTATGCTTATATGATCGATAGAACGACAAATACTATACTTATTACTCTTATTATTATCAATCTAACTCATTTTGTTAACCATATTATGCTAATATGATCGACAGAACGACAATTACTATACTTATTACACTCATTATTATCAATCTAACTCATATTATTAACCATATTATGCAGATATGATCGATAGCACGACATTTACTATACTTATTACTCTTGTTATTATCAACCTAACTCATATTATTAGCCATATTATGCTTATATGATCGATAGAACGACAATTACTATACTTATTATTCTTATTTTTATCAACCCAACTCATATTATTCCCCATATAATGCTTAAATGATCGATAGAACGACAATTACTATACTTATTACTCTTATTATTATGAATCTTACTCATATTATTAGCCATATTATGCTTATATGATCGATAGAACTACAATTACTATACTCATTACTCTTATTATTATCAATCCAACTCATATTATTACCCATATTATGCTGATATGATCGATAGAACGACATTCACTATACTTATTACATTTACTATTATCAATCTAACTCATATTATTAACCATATTATGCATATATGATCGATAGAACGACAACTACTATACTTATTACTCTTATAATTATCAATCTAACTCATATTATTAACCATATTGTGCTTATAAGAGCGATAGAACGACAATTACTATATTTATTACACTCACTATTATCAATCTAACTCATATTATTAACCATATTATGCAGATATGATCGATAGAATGACAATTACTATACTCATTACTCTTATTATTATCAATCTAACTCATGCTCTTAGCCATATTATGGTTATATGATCGATATAACGACAATTACTATACTTATTACTCTTATTATTATCAATCTAACTCATATTATTAACCATATTATGCAGATATGATCGATAGAACTACAATCACTATAGTCATTACTCTTATTATTATCAATCTAACTCGTATTATTAGCCATATTATGCTTATATGATCGATAGAACGACAAATACTATACTTATTACTCTTATTATTATCAATCTAACTCATTTTGTTAACCATATTATGCTAATATGATCGACAGAACGACAATTACTATACTTATTACACTCACTATTATCAATCTAACTCATATTATTAACCATATTATGCATATATGATCGATAGAACGACAACTACTATACTTATTACTCTTATAATTATCAATCTAACTCATATTATTAACCATATTGTGCTTATAAGAGCGATAGAACGACAATTACTATATTTATTACACTCACTATTATCAATCTAACTCATATTATTAACCATATTATGCAGATATGATCGATAGAACGACAATTACTATACTCATTACTCTTATTATTATCAATCTAACTCATGCTATTAACCATATTATGGTTATATGATCGATATAACGACAATTACTATACTTATTACTCTTATTATTATCAATCTAACTCATATTATTAGCCATATTGTGCTTATATGAGCGATAGAACGACAATTACTATATTTATTACACTCACTATTATCAATCTAACTCATATTATTAACCATATTATGCAGATATGATCGATAGAACGACAATTACTATACTCATTACTCTTATTATTATCAATCTAACTCATGCTATTAGCCATATTATGGTTATATGATCGATATAACGACAATTACTATACTTATTACTCTTATTATTATCAATCTAACTCATATTATTAACCATATTATGCAGATATGATCGATAGAACGACAATTACTATACTTATTACTCTTATTATTATCATTCTAACTCATATTATTAACCATATTATGCAGATATGATCGATAGAACTACAATTACTATACTCATTACTCTTATTATTATCAATCTAACTCATATTATTAGCCATATTATGCTTATATGATCGATAGAACGACAATTACTATACTCACTCCTCTTAGTATTATCAATCTAACTCATATTATTAGCCATATTATGCTTAAATGATCGATAGAACGACAAACACTATACTTATTACTCTTATTATTATCAATCTAACTCATATTATTAACCATATTATGCAGATATGATCGATAGAACTACAATCACTATACTCATTACTCTTATTATTATCAATCTAACTCATATTATTAGCCATATTATGCTTATATGATCAATAGAACGACAATTACTATACTCACTCCTCTTAGTATTATCAATCTAACTCATATTATTAGCCATATTATGCTTAAATGATCGATAGAACGACAAATACTATACTTATTACTCTTATTATTATCAATCTAACTCATATTATTAACCATATTATGCAGATATGATCGATAGAACTACAATCACTATACTCATTACTCTTATTTTTATCAATCTAACTCATATTATTAACCATATTATGCAGATATGATCGATAGAACGACAATTACTATACTCATTACTCTTATTATTATCAATCTAACTCATGCTATTAGCCATATTATGGTTATATGATCGATATAACGACAATTACTATACTTATTACTCTTATTATTATCAATCTAACTCATATTATTAACCATATTATGCAGATATGATTGATAGAACGACAATTACTATACTTATTACTCTTATTATTATCATTCTAACTCATATTATTAACCATATTATGCTGATATGATCGATAGAACGACAATTACTATACTTATTACACTTATTTTTATCAACCCAACTCATATTATTCGCCATATTATGCTAAAATGATCGATAGAACGACAACTACTATACTTATTACTCTTATTATTATGAATCTGACTCATATTATTAGCCATATTATGCTTATATGATCGATAGAACTACAATTACTATACTCATTGCTCTTATTATTATCAATCCAACTCATATTATTACCCATATTATGCTGATATGATCGATAGAACGACATTCACTATACTTATTACACTCACTATTATCAATCTAACTCATATTATTAGCCATATTATGCTAATATGATCGATAGAACGACAATTACTATACTTATTACACTTATTATTATCAATCTAACTCATATTATTAGCCATATTATGCTTATATGATCGATAGAACGACAATAACTATACTTATTACCCTTATTATTATCAATCTAACTCATATTATTAGCCATATTATGCTTAAAT
>NW_027474829.1:0-26549 GCF_050947335.1 Megachile rotundata | reverse complement strand
ATAATATGGCTAATAATATGAGTTAGATTGATAATAATAAGAGTAACAAGTATAGTAATCCTCGTTCAATCGATCATATAAGCATAATATGGCCAATAATATGAGTTAGATTGATAATAGTAAGAGTAACAAGTAAAGTAATTGTCGTTCTATCGATAGTATAAGCATAATATGGCTAATAATATGAGTTAGATTGATAATAATGAAAGTAACAGGTTTAGAAATTGTCGTTCAATCGATCATATAAGCATAATATGGCCAATAATATGAGTTAGATTGATAATAATAAGAGTAATGAGTATAGTAATTGTCGTTCTATCGATCATATAAGCATAATATGGCTAATAATATGAGTTAGATTGATAATAATAAGAGTAATAAGTAAAGTAATTGTCGTTCAATCGATCATATAAGCATAATATGGCTAATAATATGAGTTATATTGATAATAATAAGAGTAATAAGTATAGTAATCTTCGTTCAATCGATCATATAAGCATAATATGGCTAATAATATGAGTTAGATTGATAATAATGAGAGTAACAAGTATAGTAATTGTCGTTCAATCGATCATATAAGCATAATATGGCTAATAATATGAGTTAGATTGATAATAATAAGAGTACTGAGTATAGTAATTGTCGTCCTGTCGATCATATCCACATAATATGGCCAATAATATGAGTTAGATTGATATTAATAAGAGTAATAAGTATAGTAATTGTCGTTCTATCGATCATATAAGCATAATATGGCTAATAATATGAGTTAGATTGATAATAATAAGAGTAATATGTATTGTAATTGTCGTTTTATCGATCATATAAGCTTAATATGGCTAATAATATGAGTTAGATTGATAATAATAAGAGTAATGGGTATAGTAATTGTCGTCCTATTGATCATATCCACATAATATGGCCAATAATATGAGTTAGATTGATAATAATAAGAGTACCAAGTATAGTAATTGTCGTTCAATCGATCATATAAGCATAATATGGCTAATAATATGAGTTAGATTGATAATAATAAGAGTAACAAGTATAGTAATCCTCGTTCAATCGATCATATAAGCATAATATGCCCAATAAAATGAGTTAGATTGATAATAGTAAGAGTAACAAGTAAAGTAATTGTCGTTCTATCGATAGTATAAGCATAATATGGCTAATAATATGAGTTAGATTGATAATAATAAGAGTAATGAGTATAGTAATTGTCGTTCTATCGATAGTATAAGCATAATGTGGCTAATAATATGAGTTAGATTGGTAAAAGAAAGAGTAATAAGTATAGTAATTGTCATTCTATCGATCATATAAGCATAATATGGCTAATAATATGAGTTAGATTGATAATAGTAACAGTAATAAGTGTAGTAATTGTCGTTCAATCGATCATATAAGCATAATATGGCTAATAATATGAGTTAGATTGATAATAATAAGAGTAACAAGTATAGTAATTGTCGTTCTATCGATAATATAAGCATAATATGGCTAATAAAATGAGTTAGATTGGTAATAATAAGAGTAACAAGTATAGTAATTGTCGTTCTATCGATAATATAAGCATAATATTGTTAATAATATGAGTTAGATTGATAATAGTAAGAGTAACAAGTAAAGTAATTGTCGTTCTATCGATAGTATAAGCATAATATGGCTAATAATATGAGTTAGATTGATAATAATGAAAGTAACAGGTTTAGAAATTGTCGTTCAATCGATCATATAAGCATAATATGGCTAATAATATGAGTTAGATTGACAATAATAAGAGTAACAAGTATAGTAATCCTCGTTCAATCGATCATATAAGCATAATATGGCCAATAATATGAGTTAGATTGATAATAGTAAGAGTAACAAGTAAAGTAATTGTAGTTCTATCGATAGTATAAGCATAATATGGCTAATAATATGAGTTAGATTGATAATAATGAAAGTAACAGGTTTAGAAATTGTCGTTCAATCGATCATATAAGCATAATATGGCCAATAATATGAGTTAGATTGATAATAATGAAAGTAACAGGTTTAGAAATTGTCGTTCAATCGATCATATAAGCATAATATGGCTAATAATATGAGTTAGATTGATAATAATAAGAGTAACAAGTATAGTAATTGTCGTTCTATCGATAATATAAGCATTATATGGCTAATAATATGAGTTAGATTGATAATAATGAGAGTAACAAGTATAGTAATTGTCTTTCAATCGATCATATAAGCATAATATGGCTAATAATATGAGTTAGATTGATAATAATAAGAGTAACAAGTATAGTAATTGTCGTTCTATCGATAATATAAGCATAATATGGCTAATAATATGAGTTAGATTGGTAATAATAAGAGTAATAAGTACAGTAATCCTCGTTCAATCGATCATATAAGCATAATATGGCCAATAAAATGAGTTAGATTGATAATAGTAAGAGTAACAAGTAAAGTAATTGTCGTTCTATCGATAGTATAAGCATAATATGGCTAATAATATGAGTTAGATTGATAATAATAAGAGTACTGAGTATAGTAATTGTCGTCCTGTCGATCATATCCACATAATATGGCCAATAATATGAGTTAGATTGATATTAATAAGAGTAATAAGTATAGTAATTGTCGTTCTATCGATCATATAAGCATAATATGGCTAATAATATGAGTTAGATTGATAATAATAAGAGTAATATGTATTGTAATTGTCGTTCTATCGATCATATAAGCTTAATATGGCTAATAATATGAGTTAGATTGATAATAATAAGAGTAATGGGTATAGTAATTGTCGTCCTATTGATCATATCCACATAATATGGCCAATAATATGAGTTAGATTGATAATAATAAGAGTAACAAGTATAGTAATTGTCGTTCAATCGATCATATAAGCATAATATGGCTAATAATATGAGTTAGATTGATAATAATAAGAGTAACAAGTATAGTAATCCTCGTTCAATCGATCATATAAGCATAATATGCCCAATAAAATGAGTTAGATTGATAATAGTAAGAGTAACAAGTAAAGTAATTGTCGTTCTATCGATAGTATAAGCATAATATGGCTAATAATATGAGTTAGATTGATAATAATAAGAGTAATAAGTATAGTAATTGTCGTTCTATCGATCATATAAGCTTAATATGGCTAATAATACGAGTTAGATTGATAATAATAAGAGTAATAAGTACAGTAATCTTCGTTCAATCGATCATATAAGCATAATATGGCTAATAATATGAGTTAGATTGATAAAAGTAAAAGTAATAAGTATAGTAATTGTCGTTCTATCGATCATATAAGCTTAATATGGCTAATAATACGAGTTAGATTGATAATAATAAGAGTAATAAGTACAGTAATCTTCGTTCAATCGATCGTATAAGCATAATATGGCTAATAATATGAGTTAGATTGATAAAAGTAAGAGTAATAAGTATACTAATTGTCATTCTATCGATCATATAAGCATAATATGGCTAATAATATGAGTTAGATTGATAATAATGAGAGTAACAAGTATAGTAATTGTCGTTCAATCGATCATATAAGCATAATATGGCTAATAATATGAGTTAGATTGATAATAATAAGAGTAACAAGTATAGTAATTGTCGTTCTATCGATAATATAAGCATAATATGGCTAATAATATGAGTTAGATTGGTAATAATAAGAGTAATAAGTACAGTAATCCTCGTTCAATCGATCATATAAGCATAATATGGCCAATAAAATGAGTTAGATTGATAATAGTAAGAGTAACAAGTAAAGTAATTGTCGTTCTATCGATAGTATAAGCATAATATGGCTAATAATATGAGTTAGATTGATAATAATGAAAGTAACAGGTTTAGAAATTGTCGTTCAATCGATCATATAAGCATAATATGGCTAATAATATGAGTTAGATTGACAATAATAAGAGTAACAAGTATAGTAATCCTCGTTCAATCGATCATATAAGCATAATATGGCCAATAATATGAGTTAGATTGATAATAGTAAGAGTAACAAGTAAAGTAATTGTCGTTCTATCGATAGTATAAGCATAATATGGCTAATAATATGAGTTAGATTGATAATAATGAAAGTAACAGGTTTAGAAATTGTCGTTCAATCGATCATATAAGCATAATATGGCCAATAATATGAGTTAGATTGATAATAATAAGAGTAATGAGTATAGTAATTGTCGTTCTATCGATCATATAAGCATAATATGGCTAATAATATGAGTTAGATTGATAATAATAAGAGTAATAAGTAAAGTAATTGTCGTTCAATCGATCATATAAGCATAATATGGCTAATAATATGAGTTATATTGATAATAATAAGAGTAATAAGTATAGTAATCTTCGTTCAATCGATCATATAAGCATAATATGGCTAATAATATGAGTTAGATTGATAATAATGAGAGTAACAAGTATAGTAATTGTCGTTCAATCGATCATATAAGCATAATATGGCTAATAATATGAGTTAGATTGATAATAATAAGAGTACTGAGTATAGTAATTGTCGTCCTGTCGATCATATCCACATAATATGGCCAATAATATGAGTTAGATTGATATTAATAAGAGTAATAAGTATAGTAATTGTCGTTCTATCGATCATATAAGCATAATATGGCTAATAATATGAGTTAGATTGATAATAATAAGAGTAATATGTATTGTAATTGTCGTTCTATCGATCATATAAGCTTAATATGGCTAATAATATGAGTTAGATTGATAATAATAAGAGTAATGGGTATAGTAATTGTCGTCCTATTGATCATATCCACATAATATGGCCAATAATATGAGTTAGATTGATAATAATAAGAGTAACAAGTATAGTAATTGTCGTTCAATCGATCATATAAGCATAATATGGCTAATAATATGAGTTAGATTGATAATAATAAGAGTAACAAGTATAGTAATCCTCGTTCAATCGATCATATAAGCATAATATGCCCAATAAAATGAGTTAGATTGATAATAGTAAGAGTAACAAGTAAAGTAATTGTCGTTCTATCGATAGTATAAGCATAATATGGCTAATAATATGAGTTAGATTGATAATAATAAGAGTAATAAGTATAGTAATTGTCGTTCTATCGATCATATAAGCTTAATATGGCTAATAATACGAGTTAGATTGATAATAATAAGAGTAATAAGTACAGTAATCTTCGTTCAATCGATCATATAAGCATAATATGGCTAATAATATGAGTTAGATTGATAAAAGTAAAAGTAATAAGTATAGTAATTGTCGTTCTATCGATCATATAAGCTTAATATGGCTAATAATACGAGTTAGATTGATAATAATAAGAGTAATAAGTACAGTAATCTTCGTTCAATCGATCGTATAAGCATAATATGGCTAATAATATGAGTTAGATTGATAAAAGTAAGAGTAATAAGTATACTAATTGTCATTCTATCGATCATATAAGCATAATATGGCTAATAATATGAGTTTGATTGATAATAATGAAAGTAACAGGTTTAGAAATTGTCGTTCAATCGATCATATAAGCATAATATGGCTAATAATATGAGTTAGATTGATACTAATAAGAGCAACAAGTATAGTAATTGTCGTTCTACCGATAATATAAGCATAATATGGCTAATAAAATGAGTTAGATTGGTAATAATAAGAGTAATAAGTACAGTAATCATCGTTCAATCGATCATATAAGCATAATATGGCCAAAAATATGAGTTAGATTGATAATAGTAAGAGTAACATGTAAACTAATTGTCGTTCTATCGATAGTATAAGCATAATATGGCTAATAATATGAGTTAGATTGATAATAATAAGAGTAATAAGTATAGTAATTGTCGCTCTATCGATCATATAAGCATAATATGACTAATAATATGAGTTAGATTGATAATAATAAGAGTAATAAGTACAGTAATCTTCGTTCAATCGATCATACAAGCATAATATGGCTATTAATTTGAGTTAGATTGATAAAAGTAAGAGTAATAAGTATAGTAATTGTCATTCTATCGATCATATAAGCATAATATGGCTAATAATATGAGTTAGATTGATAATAATGAAAGTAACAGGTTTAGAAATTGTCGTTCAATCGATCATATAAGCATAATATGGCTAATAATATGAGTTAGATTGATAATAATAAGAGTAACAGGTATAGTAATTTTCGTTCTATCGATAATATAAGCATAATATGGCTAATAATACGAGTTGGATTGATAATAATGAGAGTAACAAGTATAGTAATTGTCGTTCAATCGATCATATGAGCATAATATGTCTAATAATATGAGTTAGATTGGTAAAAGAAAGAGTAATAAGTATAGTAATTGTCATTCTATCGATCATATAAGCATAATATGGCTAATAATATGAGTTAGATTGATAATAGTAACAGTAATAAGTGTAGTAATTGTCGTTCAATCGATCATATAAGCATAATATGGCTAATAATATGAGTTAGATTGATAATAATAAGAGTAACAAGTATAGTAATTGTCGTTCTATCGATAATATAAGCATAATATGGCTAATAAAATGAGTTAGATTGGTAATAATAAGAGTAACAAGTATAGTAATTGTCGTTCTATCGATAATATAAGCATAATATTGTTAATAATATGAGTTAGATTTATAATAATAAGAGTAATAAGTATAGTAATTGTCGCTCTATCGAACACTTAAGCATAATATGGCTAATAATATAGGTTAGATTGATAATAATAAGAGTAATAAGTATAGTAATTGTCATTCTATCGATCATATAAGCATAATATGGCTAATAATATGAGTTAGATTGATAATAATGAGAGTAACAAGTATAGAAATTGTCGTTCAATCGATCATATAAGCATAATATGGCTAATAATATGAGTTAGATTGATAATAATAAGAGTAACAAGTATAGTAATCCTCGTTCAATCGATCATATAAGCATAATATGGCCAATAATATGAGTTAGATTGATAATAGTAAGAGTAACGAGTAAAGTAATTGTTGTTCTATCGATAGTATAAGCATAATGTGGCTAATAATATGAGTTAGATTGATAATAATGAAAGTAACAGGTTTAGAAATTGTCGTTCAATCGATCATATAAGCATAATATGGCCAATAATATGAGTTAGATTGATAATAATAAGAGTAATGAGTATAGTAATTGTCGTTCAATCGATCATATAAGCATAATATGGCTAATAATATGAGTTAGATTGATAATAATAAGAGTAATATGTATTGTAATTGTCGTTCTATCGATCATATAAGCTTAATATGGCTAATAATATGAGTTAGATTGATAATAATAAGAGTAATAAGTATAGTAATCTTCGTTCAATCGATCATATAAGCATAATATGGCTAATAATATGAGTTAGATTGATAAAAGTAAGAGTAATAAGTATACTAATTGTCATTCTATCGATCATATAAGCATAATATGGCTAATAATATGAGTTAGATTGATAATAATGAGAGTAACAAGTATAGTAATTGTCGTTCAATCGATCATATAAGCATAATATGGCTAATAATATGAGTTAGATTGATAATAATAAGAGTAACAAGTATAGTAATTGTCGTTCTATCGATAATATAAGCATAATATGGCTAATAATATGAGTTAGATTGGTAATAATAAGAGTAATAAGTACAGTAATCCTCGTTCAATCGATCATATAAGCATAATATGGCCAATAAAATGAGTTAGATTGATAATAGTAAGAGTAACAAGTAAAGTAATTGTCGTTCTATCGATAGTATAAGCATAATATGGCTAATAATATGAGTTAGATTGATAATAATGAAAGTAACAGGTTTAGAAATTGTCGTTCAATCGATCATATAAGCATAATATGGCTAATAATATGAGTTAGATTGACAATAATAAGAGTAACAAGTATAGTAATCCTCGTTCAATCGATCATATAAGCATAATATGGCCAATAATATGAGTTAGATTGATAATAGTAAGAGTAACAAGTAAAGTAATTGTCGTTCTATCGATAGTATAAGCATAATATGGCTAATAATATGAGTTAGATTGATAATAATGAAAGTAACAGGTTTAGAAATTGTCGTTCAATCGATCATATAAGCATAATATGGCCAATAATATGAGTTAGATTGATAATAATGAAAGTAACAGGTTTAGAAATTGTCGTTCAATCGATCATATAAGCATAATATGGCTAATAATATGAGTTAGATTGATAATAATAAGAGTAACAAGTATAGTAATTGTCGTTCTATCGATAATATAAGCATTATATGGCTAATAATATGAGTTAGATTGATAATAATGAGAGTAACAAGTATAGTAATTGTCTTTCAATCGATCATATAAGCATAATATGGCTAATAATATGAGTTAGATTGATAATAATAAGAGTAACAAGTATAGTAATTGTCGTTCTATCGATAATATAAGCATAATATGGCTAATAATATGAGTTAGATTGGTAATAATAAGAGTAATAAGTACAGTAATCCTCGTTCAATCGATCATATAAGCATAATATGGCCAATAAAATGAGTTAGATTGATAATAGTAAGAGTAACAAGTAAAGTAATTGTCGTTCTATCGATAGTATAAGCATAATATGGCTAATAATATGAGTTAGATTGATAATAATGAAAGTAACAGGTTTAGAAATTGTCGTTCAATCGATCATATAAGCATAATATGGCTAATAATATGAGTTAGATTGATAATAATAAGAGTAACAAGTATAGTAATTGTCGTTCTATCGATAATATAAGCATAATATGGCTAATAAAATGAGTTAGATTGGTAATAATAAGAGTAACAAGTATAGTAATTGTCGTTCTATCGATAATATAAGCATAATATTGTTAATAATATGAGTTAGATTTATAATAATAAGAGTAATAAGTATAGTAATTGTCGCTCTATCGATCACTTAAGCATAATATGGCTAATAATATAGGTTAGATTGATAATAATAAGAGTAATAAGTATAGTAATTGTCATTCTATCGATCATATAAGCATAATATGGCTAATAATATGAGTTAGATTGATAATAATGAAAGGATCAGGTTTAGAAATTGTCGTTCAATCGAACATATAAGCATAATATGGCTAATAATATGAGTTAGATTGATAATAATGAGAGTAACAAGTATAGAAATTGTCGTTCAATCGATCATATAAGCATAATATGGCTAATAATATGAGTTAGATTGATAATAATAAGAGTAACAAGTATAGTAATCCTCGTTCAATCGATCATATAAGCATAATATGGCCAATAATATGAGTTAGATTGATAATAGTAAGAGTAACAAGTAAAGTAATTGTCGTTCTATCGATAGTATAAGCATAATATGGCTAATAATATGAGTTAGATTGATAATAATGAAAGTAACAGGTTTAGAAATTGTCGTTCAATCGATCATATAAGCATAATATGGCCAATAATATGAGTTAGATTGATAATAATAAGAGTAATGAGTATAGTAATTGTCGTTCTATCGATCATATAAGCATAATATGGCTAATAATATGAGTTAGATTGATAATAATAAGAGTAATAAGTACAGTAATCTTCGTTCAATCGATCATATAAGCATAATATGGCTAATAATATGAGTTAGATTGATAAAAGTAAAAGTAATAAGTATAGTAATTGTCGTTCTATCGATCATATAAGCTTAATATGGCTAATAATACGAGTTAGATTGATAATAATAAGAGTAATAAGTACAGTAATCTTCGTTCAATCGATCGTATAAGCATAATATGGCTAATAATATGAGTTAGATTGATAAAAGTAAGAGTAATAAGTATACTAATTGTCATTCTATCGATCATATAAGCATAATATGGCTAATAATATGAGTTTGATTGATAATAATGAAAGTAACAGGTTTAGAAATTGTCGTTCAATCGATCATATAAGCATAATATGGCTAATAATATGAGTTAGATTGATAAAAGTAAAAGTAATAAGTATAGTAATTGTCGTTCTATCGATCATATAAGCTTAATATGGCTAATAATACGAGTTAGATTGATAATAATAAGAGTAATAAGTACAGTAATCTTCGTTCAATCGATCATATAAGCATAATATGGCTAATAATATGAGTTAGATTGATAAAAGTAAAAGTAATAAGTATAGTAATTGTCGTTCTACCGATAATATAAGCATAATATGGCTAATAAAATGAGTTAGATTGGTAATAATAAGAGTAATAAGTACAGTAATCATCGTTCAATCGATCATATAAGCATAATATGGCCAAAAATATGAGTTAGATTGATAATAGTAAGAGTAACATGTAAACTAATTGTCGTTCTATCGATAGTATAAGCATAATATGGCTAATAATATGAGTTAGATTGATAATAATAAGAGTAATAAGTATAGTAATTGTCGCTCTATCGATCATATAAGCATAATATGACTAATAATATGAGTTAGATTGATAATAATAAGAGTAATAAGTACAGTAATCTTCGTTCAATCGATCATACAAGCATAATATGGCTATTAATTTGAGTTAGATTGATAAAAGTAAGAGTAATAAGTATAGTAATTGTCATTCTATCGATCATATAAGCATAATATGGCTAATAATATGAGTTAGATTGATAATAATGAAAGTATAAGGTTTTGAAATTGTCGTTCAATCGATCATATAAGCATAATATGGCTAATAATATGAGTTAGATTGATAGTAATAAGAGTAACAAGTATAGTAATTGTCGTTCTATCGATAATATAAGCATAATATGGCTAATAATATGAGTTAGATTGATAATAATAAGAGTAACAAGTATAGTAATTGTCGTTCTATCGATAATATAAGCATAATATGGCTAATAATATGAGTTAGATTGGTAATAATAAGAGTAATAAGTACAGTAATCTTCGTTCAATCGATCATATAAGCATATTATGGCTAATAATATGAGTTAGATTGATAATAATGAGAGTAACAAGTATAGAAATTGTCGTTCAATCGATCATATAAGCATAATATGGCTAATAATATGAGTTAGATTGATAATAATAAGAGTAACAAGTATAGTAATCCTCGTTCAATCGATCATATAAGCATAATATGGCCAATAATATGAGTTAGATTGATAATAGTAAGAGTAACAAGTAAAGTAATTGTCGTTCTATCGATAGTATAAGCATAATATGGCTAATAATACGAGTTAGATTGATAATAATAAGAGTAATAAGTACAGTAATCTTCGTTCAATCGATCATATAAGCATAATATGGCTAATAATATGAGTTAGATTGATAAAAGTAAAAGTAATAAGTATAGTAATTGTCGTTCTATCGATCATATAAGCTTAATATGGCTAATAATACGAGTTAGATTGATAATAATAAGAGTAATAAGTACAGTAATCTTCGTTCAATCGATCATATAAGCATAATATGGCTAATAATATGAGTTAGATTGATAAAAGTAAAAGTAATAAGTATAGTAATTGTCGTTCTATCGATCATATAAGCTTAATATGGCTAATAATATGAGTTAGATTGATAATAATAAGAGTAATAAGTACAGTAATCTTCGTTCAATCGATCGTATAAGCATAATATGGCTAATAATATGAGTTAGATTGATAAAAGTAAGAGTAATAAGTATAGTAATTGTCATTCTATCGATCATATAAGCATAATATGGCTAATAATATGAGTTTGATTGATAATAATGAAAGTAACAGGTTTAGAAATTGTCGTTCAATCGATCATATAAGCATAATATGGCTAATAATATGAGTTAGATTGATACTAATAAGAGTAACAAGTATAGTAATTGTCGTTCTATCGATAATATAAGCATAATATGGCTAATAATATGAGTTAGATTGGTAATAATAAGAGTAATAAGTACAGTAATCCTCGTTCAATCGATCATATAAGCATAATATGGCCAATAATATGAGTTAGATTGATAATAATAAGAGTAATGAGTATAGTAATTGTCGTTCTATCGATCATATAAGCATAATATGGCTAATAATATGAGTTAGATTGATAATAATAAGAGTAATAAGTAAAGTAATTGTCGTTCAATCGATCATATAAGCATAATATGGCTAATAATATGAGTTAGATTGATAATAATAAGAGTAATAAGTATAGTAATCTTCGTTCAATCGATCATATAAGCATAATATGGCTAATAATATGAGTTAGATTGATAATAATGAGAGTAACAAGTATAGTGATTGTCGTTCAATCGATCATATAAGCATAATATGGCTAATAATATGAGTTAGATTGATAATAATAAGAGTACTGAGTATAGTAATTGTCGTCCTGTCGATCATATCCACATAATATGGCCAATAATATGAGTTAGATTGATATTAATAAGAGTAACAAGTATAGCAATTGTCGTTCTATCGATAATATAAGCATTATATGGCTAATAATATGAGTTAGATTGATAATAATGAGAGTAACAAGTATAGTAATTGTCGTTCAATCGATCATATAAGCATAATATGGCTAATAATATGAGTTAGATTGATAATAATAAGAGTAACAAGTATAGTAATTGTCGTTCTATCGATAATATAAGCATAATATGGCTAATAATATGAGTTAGATTGGTAATAATAAGAGTAATAAGTACAGTAATCCTCGTTCAATCGATCATATAAGCATAATATGGCCAATAATATGAGTTAGATTGATAATAATAAGAGTAATGAGTATAGTAATTGTCGTTCTATCGATCATATAAGCATAATATGGCTAATAATATGAGTTAGATTGATAATAATAAGAGTAATAAGTAAAGTAATTGTCGTTCAATCGATCATATAAGCATAATATGGCTAATAATATGAGTTAGATTGATAATAATAAGAGTAATAAGTATAGTAATCTTCGTTCAATCGATCATATAAGCATAATATGGCTAATAATATGAGTTAGATTGATAATAATGAGAGTAACAAGTATAGTAATTGTCGTTCAATCGATCATATAAGCATAATATGGCTAATAATATGAGTTAGATTGATAATAATAAGAGTACTGAGTATAGTAATTGTCGTCCTGTCGATCGATATCCACATAATATGGCCAATAATATGAGTTAGATTGATATTAATAAGAGTAATAAGTATAGTAATTGTCGTTCTATCGATCATATAAGCATAATATGGCTAATAATATGAGTTAGATTGATAATAATAAGAGTAATATGTATTGTAATTGTCGTTCTATCGATCATATAAGCTTAATATGGCTAATAATATGAGTTAGATTGATAATAATAAGAGTAATGGGTATAGTAATTGTCGTCCTATCGATCATATCCACATAATATGGCCAATAATATGAGTTAGATTGATAATAATAAGAGTAACAAGTATAGTAATTGTCGTTCAATCGATCATATAAGCATAATATGGCTAATAATATGAGTTAGATTGATAATAATAAGAGTAACAAATATAGTAATCCTCGTTCAATCGATCATATAAGCATAATATGGTCAATAAAATGAGTTAGATTGATAATAGTAAGAGTAACAAGTAAAGTAATTGTCGTTCTATCGATAGTATAAGCATAATATGGCTAATAATATGAGTTAGATTGATAATAATGAAAGTAACAGGTTTAGAAATTGTCGTTCAATCGATCATATAAGCATAATATGGCTAATAATATGAGTTAGATTGATAATAATAAGAGTAACAGGTATAGTAATTTTCGTTCTATCGATAATATAAGTATAATATGGCTAATAATACGAGTTGGATTGATAATAATGAGAGTAACAAGTATAGTAATTGTCGTTCAATCGATCATATGAGCATAATATGTCTAATAATATGAGTTAGATTGGTAAAAGAAAGAGTAATAAGTATAGTAATTGTCATTCTATCGATCATATAAGCATAATATGGCTAATAATATGAGTTAGATTGATAATAGTAACAGTAATAAGTGTAGTAATTGTCGTTCAATCGATCATATAAGCATAATATGGCTAATAACATGAGTTAGATTGATAAAAGTAAAAGTAATAAGTATAGTAATTGTCGTTCTATCGATCATATAAGCTTAATATGGCTAATAATATGAGTTAGATTGATAATAATAAGAGTAATAAGTACAGTAATCTTCGTTCAATCGATCGTATAAGCATAATATGGCTAATAATATGAGTTAGATTGATAAAAGTAAGAGTAATAAGTATAGTAATTGTCATTCTATCGATCATATAAGCATAATATGGCTAATAATATGAGTTTGATTGATAATAATGAAAGTAACACGTTTAGAAATTGTCGTTCAATCGATCATATAAGCATAATATGGCTAATAATATGAGTTAGATTGATACTAATAAGAGTAACAAGTATAGAAATTGTCGTTCAATCGATCATATAAGCATAATATGGCCAATAATATGAGTTAGATTGATAATAGTAAGAGTAACAAGTAAGGTAATTGTCGTTCTATCGATAGTATAAGCATAATATGGCTAATAATATGAGTTAGATTGATAATAATAAGAGTAATGAGTATAGTAATTGTCGTTCTATCGATAGTATAAGCATAATATGGCTAATAATATGAGTTAGATTGATAACAATGAGAGTAACAAGTATAGAAATTGTCGTTCAATCGACCATATAAGCATAATATGGCTAATAATATGAGTTAGATTGATAATAATAAGAGTAACAAGTATAGAAATTGTCGTTCAATCGATCATATAAGCATAATATGGCTAATAATAAGAGTTAGATTGATAATAATAAGAGTAACAAGAATAGTAATCCTCGTTCAATCGATCATATAAACATAATATGGCTAATAATATGAGTTAGATTGGTAAAAGAAAGAGTAATAAGTATAGTAATTGTCATTCTATCGATCATATAAGCATAATATGGCTAATAATATGAGTTAGATTGATAATAGTAACAGTAATAAGTGTAGTAATTGTCGTTCAATCGATCATATAAGCATAATATGGCTAATAATATGAGTTAGATTGATAATAGTAAGAGTAACAAGTATAGTAATTGTCGTTCTATCGATAATATAAGCATAATATGGCTAATAAAATGAGTTAGATTGATAATAATAAGAGTAATGGGTATAGTAATTGTCGTCCTATCGATCATATCCACATAATATGGCCAATAATATGAGTTAGATTGATAATAATAAGAGTAACAAGTATAGTAATTGTCGTTCTATCGATAGTATAAGCATAATATGGCTAATAATATGAGTTAGATTGATAATAATAAGAGTAATAAGTACAGTAATCCTCGTTCAATCGATCATAAAAGCATAATATGGCTAATAATATGAGTTAGATTGATAAAAGTAAGAGTAATAAGTATAGTAATTGTCATTCTATCGATCATATAAGCATAATATGGCTAATAATATGAGTTAGATTGATAATAATGAAAGGATCAGGTTCAGAAATTGTCGTTCAATCGATCATATAAGCATAATATGGCTAATAATATGAGTTAGATTGATAATAATGAGAGTAACAAGTATAGAAATTGTGGTTCTATCGATAGTATAAGCATAATATGGCTAATAATATGAGTTAGATTGATAATAATAAGAGTAATAAGTATAGTAATTGTCGTTCTATCGATCATATAAGCATAATATGGCCAATAATATGAGTTAGATTGATAATAGTAAGAGTAACAAGTAAGGTAATTGTCGTTCTATCGATAGTATAAGCATAATATGGCTAATAATATGAGTTAGATTGATAATAATAAGAGTAATGAGTATAGTAATTGTCGTTCTATCGATCACATAAGCATACTATGGCTAATAATATGAGTTAGATTGATAATAATGAGAGTAACAAGTATAGAAATTGTCGTTCAATCGATCATATAAGCATAATATGGCTAATAATAAGAGTTAGATTGATAATAATAAGAGTAACAAGTATAGTAATCCTCGTTCAATCGATCATATAAACATAATATGGCCAATAATATGAGTTAGATTGATAATAGTAAGAGTAACAAGTAAACTAATTGTCGTTCTATCGATAGTATAAGCATAATATGGCTAATAATATGAGTTAGATTGATAATAATAAGAGTAATGAGTATAGTAATTGTCGTTCTATCGATCATATAAGCATAATATGGCTAATAATATGAGTTAGATTGATAATAATGAGAGTAACAAGTATAGAAATTGTCGTTCAATCGATCATATAAGCATAATATGGCTAATAATATGAGTTAGATTGATAATAATAAGAGTAACAAGTATAGTAATTGTCGTTCAATCGATCATATAAGCATAATATGGCTAATAATATGAGTTAGATTGATAATAATAAGAGTAATAAGTAGAGTAATCTTCGTTCAATCGATCGTATAAGCATAATATGGCTAATAATATGAGTTAGATTGATAAAAGTAAGAGTAATAAGTATAGTAATTGTCATTCTATCGATCATATAAGCATAATATGGCTATTAATATGAGTTTGATTGATAATAATGAAAGTAACAGGTTTAGAAATTGTCGTTCAATCGATCATATAAGCATAATATGGCTAATAATATGAGTTAGATTGATAATAATAAGAGTAACAAGTATAGTAATTGTCGTTCTATCGATAATATAAGCATAATATGGCTAATAAAATGAGTTAGATTGATAATAATAAGAGTAATGGGTATAGTAATTGTCGTCCTATCGATCATATCCACATAATATGGCCAATAATATGAGTTAGATTGATAATAATAAGAGTAACAAGTATAGTAATTGTCGTTCTATCGATAGTATAAGCATAATATGGCTAATAATATGAGTTAGATTGATAATAATAAGAGTAATAAGTACAGTAATCTTCGTTCAATCGATCATAAAAGCATAATATGGCTAATAATATGAGTTAGATTGATAAAAGTAAGAGTAATAAGTATAGTAATTGTCATTCTATCGATCATATAAGCATAATATGGCTAATAATATGAGTTAGATTGATAATAATGAAAGGATCAGGTTTAGAAATTGTCGTTCAATCGATCATATAAGCATAATATGGCTAATAATATGAGTTAGATTGATAATAATGAGAGTAACAAGTATAGAAATTGTCGTTCTATCGATAGTATAAGCATAATATGGCTAATAATATGAGTTAGATTGATAATAATAAGAGTAATAAGTATAGTAATTGTCGTTCTATCGATCATATAAGCATAATATAGCCAATAATATGAGTTAGATTGATAATAGTAAGAGTAACAAGTAAGGTAATTGTCGTTCTATCGATAGTATAAGCATAATATGGCTAATAATATGAGTTAGATTGATAATAATAAGAGTAATGAGTATAGTAATTGTCGTTCTATCGATCACATAAGCATACTATGGCTAATAATATGCGTTAGATTGATAATAATGAGAGTAACAAGTATAGAAATTGTCGTTCAATCGATCATATAAGCATAATATGGCTAATAATATGAGTTAGATTGATAATAACAAGAGTAACAAGTATAGTAATTGTCGTTCTATCGATAATATATGCATAATATGGCTAATAATATGAGTTAGATTGGTAATAATAAGAGTAATAAGTACAGTAATCTTCGTTCAATCGATCATATAAGCATATTATGGCTAATAATATGAGTTAGATTGATAATAATGAGAGTAACAAGTATAGAAATTGTCGTTCAATCGATCATATATGCATAATATGGCTAATAATATGAGTTAGATTGATAATAATAAGAGTAACAAGTATAGTAATCCTCGTTCAATCGATCATATAAACATAATATGGCCAATAATATGAGTTAGATTGATAATAGTAAGAGTAACAAGTAAACTAATTGTCGTTCTATCGATAGTATAAGCATAATATGGCTAATAATATGAGTTAGATTGATAATAATAAGAGTAATGAGTATAGTAATTGTCGCTCTATCGATCATATAAGCATAATATGGCTAATAATATGAGTTAGATTGATAATAATGAGAGTAACAAGTATAGAAATTGTCGTTCAATCGATCATATAAGCATAATATGTCCAATAATATGAGTTAGATTGATAATAATATGAGTAACAAGTATAGTAATCCTCGTTGAATCGATCATATAAGCATAATATGGCTAATAATATGAGTTAGATGGATAATAATAAGAGTAATGAGTATAGTAATTGTCGTCCTATCGATCATATCCACATAATATGGCCAATAATATGAGTTAGATTGATATTAATAAGTAAAATAAGTATAGTAATTGTCGTTCTATCGATCATATAAGCATAATATGGCTAATAATATGAGTTAGATTGATAATAATAAGAGTAATAAGTATAGTAATTGTCGTTCTATCGATCATATAAGCTTAATATGGCTAATAATACGAGTTAGATTGATAATAATAAGAGTAATAAGTACAGTAATCTTCGTTCAATCGATCATATAAGCATAATATGGCTAATAATATGAGTTAGATTGATAAAAGTAAAAGTAAAAAGTATAGTAATTGTCGTTCTATCGATCATATAAGCTTAATATGGCTAATAATATGAGTTAGATTGATAATAATAAGAGTAATAAGTACAGTAATCTTCGTTCAATCGATCGTATAAGCATAATATGGCTAATAATATGAGTTAGAATGATAAAAGTAAGAGTAATAAGTATAGTAATTGTCATTCTATCGATCATATAAGCATAATATGGCTAATAATATGAGTTTGATTGATAATAATGAAAGTAACAGGTTTAGAAATTGTCGTTCAATCGATCATATAAGCATAATATGGCTAATAATATGAGTTAGATTGGAAATAATAAGTGTAATAAGTACAGTAATCCTCGTTCAATCGATCATATAAGCATAATATGTCCAAAAATATGAGTTAGATTGATAATAGTAAGAGTAACATGTAAACTCATTGTCGTTCTATCGATAGTATAAGCATAATATGGCTAATAATATGAGTTAGATTGATAATAATAAGAGTAATAAGTATAGTAATTGTCGTTCTATCGATCATATAAGCATAATATGACTAATAATATGAGTTAGATTGATAATAATAAGAGTAATAAGTACAGTAATCTTCGTTCAATCGATCATACAAGCATAATATGGCTATTAATATGAGTTAGATTGATAAAAGTAAGAGTAATAAGTATAGGAATTGTCATTCTATCGATCATATAAGCATAATATGGCTAATAATATGAGTTTGATTGATAATAATGAAAGTATCAGGTTTTGAAATTGTCGTTCAATCGATCATATAAGCATAATATGGCTAATAGTATGAGTTAGATTGATAATAATAAGAGTAACAAGTATAGTAATTGTCGTTCTATCGATAATATAAGCATAATATGGCTAATAATATGAGTTAGATTGGTAATAATAAGAGTAATAAGTACAGTAATCTTCGTTCAATCGATCATATAAGCATATTATGGCTAATAATATGAGTTAGATTGATAATAATGAGAGTAACAAGTATAGAAATTGTCGTTCAATCGATCATATAAGCATAATATGGCTAATAATATGAGTTAGATTGATAATAATAAGAGTAACAAGTATAGTAATCCTCGTTCAATCGATCACATAAGCATAATATGGCCAATAATATGAGTTAGATTGATAATAGTAAGAGTAACAAGTAAAGTAATTGTCGTTCTATCGATAGTATAAGCATAATATGGCTAATAATATGAGTTAGATTGATAATAATGAAAGTAACAGATTTAGAAATTGTCGTTCAATCGATCATATAAGCATAATATGGCTAATAATATGAGTTAGATTGATAATAATAACAGTAAGAAGTATAGTAATTTTCGTTCTATCGATAATATAAGCATAATATGGCTAATAATACGAGTTGGATTGATAATAATGAGAGTAACAAGTATAGTAATTGTCGTTCAATCGATCATATGAGCATAATATGTCTAATAATATGAGTTAGATTGGTAAAAGAAAGAGTAATAAGTATAGTAATTGTCATTCTATCGATCATATAAGCATAATATGGCTAATAATATGAGTTAGATTGATAATAATTAGAGTAACAAGTATAGCAATTGTCGTTCTATCGATCATATAAGCATAATATGGCTAATAATATGAGTTAGATTGATAATAATGAGAGTAACAAGTATAGTAATTGTCGTTCAATCGATCATATAAGCATAATATGGCTAATAATATGAGTTAGATGGATAATAATAAGAGTAATGAGTATAGTAATTGTCGTCCTATCGATCATATCCACATAATATGGCCAATAATATGAGTTAGATTGATATTAATAAGAGTAATAAGTATAGTAATTGTCGTTCTATCGATCATATAAGCATAATATGGCTAATAATATGAGTTAGATTGATAATAATGAAAGTAACAGGTTTAGAAATTGTCGTTCAATCGATCATATAAGCATAATATGGCTAATAATATGAGTTAGATTGATAATAATAAGAGTAACAGGTATAGTAATTTTCGTTCTATCGATAATATAAGCATAATATGGCTAATAATACGAGTTGGATTGATAATAATGAGAGTAACAAGTATAGTAATTGTCGTTCAATCGATCATATGAGCATAATATGTCTAATAATATGAGTTAGATTGGTAAAAGAAAGAGTAATAAGTATAGTAATTGTCATTCTATCGATCATATAAGCATAATATGGCTAATAATATGAGTTAGATTGATAATAGTAACAGTAATAAGTGTAGTAATTGTCGTTCAATCGATCATATAAGCTTAATATGGCTAATAATACGAGTTAGATTGATAATAATAAGAGTAATAAGTACAGTAATCTTCGTTCAATCGATCGTATAAGCATAATATGGCTAATAATATGAGTTAGATTGATAAAAGTAAGAGTAATAAGTATACTAATTGTCATTCTATCGATCATATAAGCATAATATGGCTAATAATATGAGTTTGATTGATAATAATGAAAGTAACAGGTTTAGAAATTGTCGTTCAATCGATCATATAAGCATAATATGGCTAATAATATGAGTTAGATTGATACTAATAAGAGCAACAAGTATAGTAATTGTCGTTCTACCGATAATATAAGCATAATATGGCTAATAAAATGAGTTAGATTGGTAATAATAAGAGTAATAAGTACAGTAATCATCGTTCAATCGATCATATAAGCATAATATGGCCAAAAATATGAGTTAGATTGATGATAGTAAGAGTAACATGTAAACTAATTGTCGTTCTATCGATAGTATAAGCATAATATGGCTAATAATATGAGTTAGATTGATAATAATAAGAGTAATAAGTATAGTAATTGTCGCTCTATCGATCATATAAGCATAATATGACTAATAATATGAGTTAGATTGATAATAATAAGAGTAATAAGTACAGTAATCTTCGTTCAATCGATCATACAAGCATAATATGGCTATTAATTTGAGTTAGATTGATAAAAGTAAGAGTAATAAGTATAGTAATTGTCATTCTATCGATCATATAAGCATAATATGGCTAATAACATGAGTTAGATTGATAATAATAACAGTAAGAAGTATAGTAATTTTCGTTCTATCGATAATATAAGCATAATATGGCTAATAATACGAGTTGGATTGATAATAATGAGAGTAACAAGTATAGTAATTGTCGTTCAATCGATCATATGGGCATAATATGTCTAATAATATGAGTTAGATTGGTAAAAGAAAGAGTAATAAGTATAGTAATTGTCATTCTATCGATCATATAAGCATAATATGGCTAATAATATGAGTTAGATTGATAATAATTAGAGTAACAAGTATAGCAATTGTCGTTCTATCGATCATATAAGCATAATATGGCTAATAATATGAGTTAGATTGATAATAATGAGAGTAACAAGTATAGTAATTGTCGTTCAATCGATCATATAAGCATAATATGGCTAATAATATGAGTTAGATGTTTAATAATAAGAGTAATGAGTATAGTAATTGTCGTCCTATCGATCATATCCACATAATATGGCCAATAATATGAGTTAGATTGATATTAATAAGAGTAATAAGTATAGTAATTGTCGTTCTATCGATCATATAAGCATAATATGGCTAATAATATGAGTTAGATTGATAATAATGAAAGTAACAGGTTTAGAAATTGTCGTTCAATCGATCATATAAGCATAATATGGCTAATAATATGAGTTAGATTGATAATAATAAGAGTAACAGGTATAGTAATTTTCGTTCTATCGATAATATAAGCATAATATGGCTAATAATACGAGTTGGATTGATAATAATGAGAGTAACAAGTATAGTAATTGTCGTTCAATCGATCATATGAGCATAATATGTCTAATAATATGAGTTAGATTGGTAAAAGAAAGAGTAATAAGTATAGTAATTGTCATTCTATCGATCATATAAGCATAATATGGCTAATAATATGAGTTAGATTGATAATAGTAACAGTAATAAGTGTAGTAATTGTCGTTCAATCGATCATATAAGCTTAATATGGCTAATAATACGAGTTAGATTGATAATAATAAGAGTAATAAGTACAGTAATCTTCGTTCAATCGATCGTATAAGCATAATATGGCTAATAATATGAGTTAGATTGATAAAAGTAAGAGTAATAAGTATACTAATTGTCATTCTATCGATCATATAAGCATAATATGGCTAATAATATGAGTTTGATTGATAATAATGAAAGTAACAGGTTTAGAAATTGTCGTTCAATCGATCATATAAGCATAATATGGCTAATAATATGAGTTAGATTGATACTAATAAGAGCAACAAGTATAGTAATTGTCGTTCTACCGATAATATAAGCATAATATGGCTAATAAAATGAGTTAGATTGGTAATAATAAGAGTAATAAGTACAGTAATCATCGTTCAATCGATCATATAAGCATAATATGGCCAAAAATATGAGTTAGATTGATAATAGTAAGAGTAACATGTAAACTAATTGTCGTTCTATCGATAGTATAAGCATAATATGGCTAATAATATGAGTTAGATTGATAATAATAAGAGTAATAAGTATAGTAATTGTCGCTCTATCGATCACTTAAGCATAATATGGCTAATAATATAGGTTAGATTGATAATAATAAGAGTAATAAGTATAGTAATTGTCATTCTATCGATCATATAAGCATAATATGGCTAATAATATGAGTTAGATTGATAATAATGAAAGGATCAGGTTTAGAAATTGTCGTTCAATCGATCATATAAGCATAATATGGCTAATAATATGAGTTAGATTGATAATAATGAGAGTAACAAGTATAGAAATTGTCGTTCAATCGATCATATAAGCATAATATGGCTAATAATATGAGTTAGATTGATAATAATAAGAGTAACAAGTATAGTAATCCTCGTTCAATCGATCATATAAGCATAATATGGCCAATAATATGAGTTAGATTGATAATAGTAAGAGTAACAAGTAAAGTAATTGTCGTTCTATCGATAGTATAAGCATAATATGGCTAATAATATGAGTTAGATTGATAATAATGAAAGTAACAGGTTTAGAAATTGTCGTTCAATCGATCATATAAGCATAATATGGCCAATAATATGAGTTAGATTGATAATAATAAGAGTAATGAGTATAGTAATTGTCGTTCTATCGATCATATAAGCATAATATGGCTAATAATATGAGTTAGATTGATAATAATAAGAGTAATAAGTAAAGTAATTGTCGTTCAATCGATCATATAAGCATAATATGGCTAATAATATGAGTTATATTGATAATAATAAGAGTAATAAGTATAGTAATCTTCGTTCAATCGATCATATAAGCATAATATGGCTAATAATATGAGTTAGATTGATAATAATGAGAGTAACAAGTATAGTAATTGTCGTTCAATCGATCATATAAGCATAATATGGCTAATAATATGAGTTAGATTGATAATAATAAGAGTACTGAGTATAGTAATTGTCGTCCTGTCGATCATATCCACATAATATGGCCAATAATATGAGTTAGATTGATATTAATAAGAGTAATAAGTATAGTAATTGTCGTTCTATCGATCATATAAGCATAATATGGCTAATAATATGAGTTAGATTGATAATAATAAGAGTAATATGTATTGTAATTGTCGTTTTATCGATCATATAAGCTTAATATGGCTAATAATATGAGTTAGATTGATAATAATAAGAGTAATGGGTATAGTAATTGTCGTCCTATTGATCATATCCACATAATATGGCCAATAATATGAGTTAGATTGATAATAATAAGAGTACCAAGTATAGTAATTGTCGTTCAATCGATCATATAAGCATAATATGGCTAATAATATGAGTTAGATTGATAATAATAAGAGTAACAAGTATAGTAATCCTCGTTCAATCGATCATATAAGCATAATATGCCCAATAAAATGAGTTAGATTGATAATAGTAAGAGTAACAAGTAAAGTAATTGTCGTTCTATCGATAGTATAAGCATAATATGGCTAATAATATGAGTTAGATTGATAATAATAAGAGTAATGAGTATAGTAATTGTCGTTCTATCGATAGTATAAGCATAATGTGGCTAATAATATGAGTTAGATTGGTAAAAGAAAGAGTAATAAGTATAGTAATTGTCATTCTATCGATCATATAAGCATAATATGGCTAATAATATGAGTTAGATTGATAATAGTAACAGTAATAAGTGTAGTAATTGTCGTTCAATCGATCATATAAGCATAATATGGCTAATAATATGAGTTAGATTGATAATAATAAGAGTAACAAGTATAGTAATTGTCGTTCTATCGATAATATAAGCATAATATGGCTAATAAAATGAGTTAGATTGGTAATAATAAGAGTAACAAGTATAGTAATTGTCGTTCTATCGATAATATAAGCATAATATTGTTAATAATATGAGTTAGATTTATAATAATAAGAGTAATAAGTATAGTAATTGTCGCTCTATCGAACACTTAAGCATAATATGGCTAATAATATAGGTTAGATTGATAATAATAAGAGTAATAAGTATAGTAATTGTCATTCTATCGATCATATAAGCATAATATGGCTAATAATATGAGTTAGATTGATAATAATGAGAGTAACAAGTATAGAAATTGTCGTTCAATCGATCATATAAGCATAATATGGCTAATAATATGAGTTAGATTGATAATAATAAGAGTAACAAGTATAGTAATCCTCGTTCAATCGATCATATAAGCATAATATGGCCAATAATATGAGTTAGATTGATAATAGTAAGAGTAACAAGTAAAGTAATTGTTGTTCTATCGATAGTATAAGCATAATGTGGCTAATAATATGAGTTAGATTGATAATAATGAAAGTAACAGGTTTAGAAGTTGTCGTTCAATCGATCATATAAGCATAATATGGCCAATAATATGAGTTAGATTGATAAAAGTAAGAGTAATAAGTATAGTAATTGTCATTCTATCGATCATATAAGCATAATATGGCTAATAATATGAGTTAGATTGATAATAATGAAAGTATAAGGTTTTGAAATTGTCGTTCAATCGATCATATAAGCATAATATGGCTAATAATATGAGTTAGATTGATAGTAATAAGAGTAACAAGTATAGTAATTGTCGTTCTATCGATAATATAAGCATAATATGGCTAATAATATGAGTTAGATTGATAATAATAAGAGTAACTAGTATAGTAATTGTCGTTCTATCGATAATATAAGCATAATATGGCTAATAATATGAGTTAGATTGGTAATAATAAGAGTAATAAGTACAGTAATCTTCGTTCAATCGATCATATAAGCATATTATGGCTAATAATATGAGTTAGATTGATAATAATGAGAGTAACAAGTATAGAAATTGTCGTTCAATCGATCATATAAGCATAATATGGCTAATAATATGAGTTAGATTGATAATAATAAGAGTAACAAGTATAGTAATCCTCGTTCAATCGATCATATAAGCATAATATGGCCAATAATATGAGTTAGATTGATAATAGTAAGAGTAACAAGTAAAGTAATTGTCGTTCTATCGATAGTATAAGCATAATATGGCTAATAATACGAGTTAGATTGATAATAATAAGAGTAATAAGTACAGTAATCTTCGTTCAATCGATCATATAAGCATAATATGGCTAATAATATGAGTTAGATTGATAAAAGTAAAAGTAATAAGTATAGTAATTGTCGTTCTATCGATCATATAAGCTTAATATGGCTAATAATACGAGTTAGATTGATAATAATAAGAGTAATAAGTACAGTAATCTTCGTTCAATCGATCATATAAGCATAATATGGCTAATAATATGAGTTAGATTGATAAAAGTAAAAGTAATAAGTATAGTAATTGTCGTTCTATCGATCATATAAGCTTAATATGGCTAATAATATGAGTTAGATTGATAATAATAAGAGTAATAAGTACAGTAATCTTCGTTCAATC
>NW_027474828.1:0-26601 GCF_050947335.1 Megachile rotundata | reverse complement strand
ACTATACTCATTACTCTTATTATTATCAATCTAACTCATATTATTAGCCATATTATGCTTATGTGATCGATAGGACGACAATTACTATACTTATTACTCTTATTATTATCAATCTAACTCATATTATTAGCCATATTATGCTAATATGATCGATAGAACGACATTTACTATACTCGTTACTCTTATTATTATCAATCTAACTCATATTATTAGCCATATTATGCTTATATGATCGATAGAACGACAATTACTATACTTATTACTCTTATTATTATCAATCTAACTCATTTTATTAGCCATATTATGCTTATATGATCGATAGGACGACAATTACTATACTTATTAGTCTTATTATTATCAATCTAACTCATATTATTAGCCATATTATGCTTATGTGATCGAAAGAACGATAATTACTATACTTATTACTCTTATTATTATCAATCTAACTCATATTATTAGCCATATTATGCTTATGTGATCGACAGAACGACAATTACTATACTTATTTCTCTTATTATTATCAGTCTAACTCATATTATTAGCCATATTATGCTTATGTGATCGATAGAACGACAATTATTATACTTATTACACTCACTATTATCAATCTCACTCATATTATTAGCCATATTATGCTTATATGATCAATAGAACGACAATTACTATACTTATTACTCTTATTATTGTCAATCTAACTCATATTATTAGCCATATTATGCTTATATGATCGATAGTCCGACAATTACTATACTTATTACTCTTATTATTATCAATCTAACTCATATTATTAGCCATATTATGCTAATATGATCGATAGAACGACATTTACTATACTCATTACTCTTATTATTATCAATCTAACTCATATTATTAGCCATATTATGCTAATATGATCGATAGAACGACATTTACTATACCCATTACTCTTATTATTATCAATCTAACTCATATTATTAGCCATATTATGCTTATATGATCGATAGGACGGCAATTACTATACTTATAAGTCTTATTACTATCAATCTAACTCATATTATTAGCCATATTATGCTTATATGATCGATAGGACGACAATTACTATACTCACTACTCTTACTGTTATCAATCTAACTCATATTATTAACCATATTATTCAAATATGATCGATAGAACGACAATTACTATACTCATTACTCTTATTATTATCAATCTAACTCATATTATTAGCCATATTATGCTTATATGATCGATAGCACGACAATTACTGTACTCACTACTCTTATTGTTATCAATCTAACTCATATTATTAACCATATTATGCCAAAATGATCGATAGAATGACAATTACTATACTCATTACTCCTATTATTATCAATCTAACTCATATTATTAGCCATATAATGCTTATGTGATCGAAAGAACGATAATTACTATACTTATTACTCTTACTATTATCAATCTAACTCATATTATTAGCCATATTATGCTTATATGATCGACAGAACGACAATTACTATACTTGTTACTCTTATTATTATCAATCTAACTCATATTATTAGCCATATTATGCTTATGTGAACGATAGAACGACAATTACTATACTTATTACACTCACTATTATCAATCTAATTCATATTATTAGCCATATTATGCTTATATGATCGATAGCACGACAATTACTGTACTCACTACTCTTATTGTTATCAATCTAACTCATATTATTAACCATATTATGCCAAAATGATCGATAGAATGACAATTACTATACTCATTACTCCTATTATTATCAATCTAACTCATATTATTAGCCATATTATGCTTATATGATCGATAGGACGACAATTACTATACTTATTACTCTTATTATTATCAATCTAACTCATATTATTAGCCATATTATGCTAATATGATCGATAGAACGACATTTACTATACTCATTACTCTTATTATTATCAATCTAACTCATATTATTAGCCATATTATGCTTATATGATCGACAGAACGACAATTACTATACTTATTTCTCTTATTATTATCAGTCTAACTCATATTATTAGCCATAATATGCTTATATGATCGATAGAACGACAATTACTATACTTATTACTCTTATTATTATCAATCTAACTCATATTATTAGCCATATTATGCTAATATGATCGATAGAACGACATTTACTATACTCATTACTCTTATTATTATCAATCTAACTCATATTATTAGCCATATTATGCTTATATGATCGATAGGACGACAATTACTATACTTATTACTCTTATTATTATCAATCTAACTCATATTATTAGCCATATTATGCTTATATGATCGATAGGACGGCAATTACTATACTTATTAGTCTTATTGTTATCAATCTAACTCATATTATTAGCCATATTATGCTTATGTGATCGAAAGAATGATAATTACTATACTTATTACTCTTACTATTATCAATCTAACTCATATTATTAGCCATATTATGCTTATATGATCGACAGAACGACAATTACTATACTTATTTCTCTTATTATTATCAGTCTAAGTCATATTATTAGCCATATTATGCTTATGTGATCGATAGAACGACAATTATTATACTTACTACACTCAGTATTATCAATCTCACTCATATTATTAGCCATATTATGCTTATATGATCGATAGAACGACAATTACTATACTTATTACTCTTATTATTATCAATCTAACTCATATTATTAGCCATATTATGCTTATATGATCGATAGGACGACAATTACTATACTTATTAGTCATATTATTATCAATCTAACTCATATTATTAGCCATATTATGCTTATGTGATCGAAAGAACGATAATTACTATACTTATTACTCTTACTATTATCAATCTAACGCATATTATTCGCCATATTATGCTTATATGATCGACAGAACGACAATTACTATACTTATTACTCTTATTATTATCAATCTAACTCATATTATTAGCCATATTATGCTTATGTGATCGATAGAACGACAATTACTATACTTATTACAATCACTATTATCAATCTAATTCATATTATTAGCCATATTATGCTTATATGATCGATAGGACGACAATTACTATACCCACTACTCTTATTGTTATCAATCTAACTCATATTACTAACCATATTATGCAAAAATGATCGATAGAACGACAATTACTATACTCATTACTCTTATTATTATCAATCTAACTCATATTATTAGCCATATTATGCTTATATGATCGATAGAACGACAATTACTATACTTATTACTCTTATTATTATCAATCTAACTCATATTATTAGCCATATTTTGCTTATATGATCGATAGGACGACAATTACTATACTTATCAGTCTTATTATTATCAATCTAACTCATATTATGAGCCATATTATGCTTATGTGATGAAAAGAACGATAATTACTATACTTATTACTCTTATTATTATCAATCTACCTCATATTATTAGCCATATTATGCTTATGTGATCGATAGAACGACAATTACTATACTTATTACACTCACTATTATCACCCTAACTCATATTATTAACCATATTATGCACATATGATCGATAGAGCGACAATTACTGTACATATTACTCTTACTATTATCACTCTAACTCATATTATTAGCCATATTATGCTTATATGATCGATAGGACGACAATTACTATACTCACTACCCTTATTGTTATCAGTCTAACTCATATTATTAGCCATATTATGCAAATATGATCGATAGAACGACAATTACTATACTCATTACTCTTATTATTATCAATCTAACTCATATTATTAGCCATATTATGCTTATATGATCGATAGGACGACAATTACTATACTCACTACTCTTATTTTTATCATTCTAACTCATATTATTAGCCATAATATGCTTATATGATCGATAGAACGACAATTACTATACTCATTACTCTTATTATTACCAATCTAACTCATATTATTAGCCATATTATGCTAATATGATCGATAGAACGACATTTACTATACTCATTACTCTAATTATTATCAATCTAACGCATATTATTCGCCATATTATGCTTATATGATCGACAGAACGACAATTAGTATACTTATTACTCTTATTATTTTCAATCTAACTCATATTATTAGCCATATTATGCTTATGTGATCGATAGAACGACAATTACTATACTTATTACACTCACTATTATCAATCTAATTCATATTATTAGTCATATTATGCTTATATGATCGATAGGACGACAATTACTATACTCACTACTCTTATTGTTATCAATCTAACTCATATTATTAACCATATTATGCAAAAATGATCGATAGAACGACAATTACTATACTCATTACTCTTATTGTTATCAATCTAACTCATATTATTAGCCATATTATGCTTATATGATCGATAGGACGACAATTACTATACTTATTACTCTTATTATTATCAATCTAACTCATATTATTAGCTATATTATGCTTATATGATCGATAGGAAGACAATTACTATACTCACTAGTCTTATTGTTATCAATCTAACTCATATTATTAGCCATATTATGCTTATGTGATCGACAGAACGACAATTACTATACTTATTACACTCACTATTTTGAATCTAACTCATATTATTAACCATATTATGCATATATGATCGATAGAACGACAATTACTATACTCACTACTCTTATTATTATCAATCTAACTCATATTATTAGCCATATTATGCTTATATGATCGATAGAACGACATTTACTATACTCATTACTCTAACTTTATCAATCTAATTCATATTATTCGCCATATTATGCTTATATGATCGACAGAACGACATTTACTATACTCATTACTCTAACTTTATCAATCTAATTCATATTATTCGCCATATTATGCTTATATGATCGACAGAACGACAATTACTATACTTATTACTCTTATTATTATCAATCTAACTCATATTATTAGCCATATTATGCTTATGTGATCGATAGAACCACAATTACTATACTTATTACACTCACTGTTATCAATTTAACTCATATTATTAACCATATTATGCACATATGATCGATAGAGCGACAATTACTGTACAAATTACTCTTACTATTATCAATCTAACTCATATTATTAGCCATATTATGCTTATATGATCGATAGAACGACAATTACTATACTTATTACTCTTATTATTATCAATCTAACTCATATTATTAGCCATATTATGCTTATATGATCGATAGGACGGCAATTACTATACTTATTAGTCTTATTATTATCAATCTAACTCACATTATTAGCCATATTATGCTTATGTGATCGAAAGAACGATAATTACTATACTTATTACTCTTACTATTATCAATCTAACTCATATTATTAGCCATATTATGCTTATATGATCGACAGAACGACAATTACTATACTTGTTACTCTTATTATTATCAATCTAACTCATATTATTAGCCATATTATGCTTATGTGAACGATAGAACGACAATTACTATACTTATTACACTCACTATTATCAATCTAATTCATATTATTAGCCATATTATGCTTATATGATCGATAGCACGACAATTACTGTACTCACTACTCTTATTGTTATCAATCTAACTCATATTATTAACCATATTATGCCAAAATGATCGATAGAATGACAATTACTATACTCATTACTCCTATTATTATCAATCTAACTCATATTATTAGCCATATTATGCTTATATGATCGATAGGACGACAATTACTATACTTATTACTCTTATTATTATCAATCTAACTCATATTATTAGCCATATTATGCTAATATGATCGATAGAACGACATTTACTATACTCATTACTCTTATTATTATCAATCTAACTCATATTATTAGCCATATTATGCTTATATGATCGACAGAACGACAATTACTATACTTATTTCTCTTATTATTATCAGTCTAACTCATATTATTAGCCATAATATGCTTATATGATCGATAGAACGACAATTACTATACTTATTACTCTTATTATTATCAATCTAACTCATATTATTAGCCATATTATGCTAATATGATCGATAGAACGACATTTACTATACTCATTACTCTTATTATTATCAATCTAACTCATATTATTAGCCATATTATGCTTATATGATCGATAGAACGACAATTACTATACTTATTACTCTTATTATTATCAATCTAACTCATATTATTAGCCATATTATGCTTATATGATCGATAGGACGGCAATTACTACACTTATTAGTCTTATTATTATCAATCTAACTCATATTATTAGCCATATTATGCTTATGTGATCGAAAGAATGATAATTACTATACTTATTACTCTTACTATTATCAATCTAACTCATATTATTAGTCATATTATGCTTATATGATCGACAGAACGATAATTACTATACTTATTTCTCTTATTATTATCAGTCTAACTCATATTATTAGCCATATTATGCTTATGTGATCGATAGAACGACAATTATTATACTTACTACACTCAGTATTATCAATCTCACTCATATTATTAGCCATATTATGCTTATATGATCGATAGAACGACAATTACTATACTTATTACTCTTATTATTATCAATCTAACTCATATTATTAGCCATATTATGCTTATATGATCGATAGGACGACAATTACTATACTTATTAGTCATATTATTATCAATCTAACTCATATTATTAGCCATATTATGCTTATGTGATCGAAAGAACGATAATTACTATACTTATTACTCTTACTATTATCAATCTAACTCATATTATTAGCCATATTATGCTTATATGATCGACAGAACGACAATCACTATACTTATTACTCTTATTATTATCAATCTAACTCATATTATTAGCCATATTATGCTTATGTGATCGATAGAACGACAATTACTATACTTATTAGAATCACTATTATCAATCTAATTCATATTATTAGCCATATTATGCTTATATGATCGATAGGACGACAATTACTATACTCACTTCTCTTATTGTTATCAATCTAACTCATATTATTAACCATATTATGCAAAAATGATCGATAGAACGACAATTACTATACTCATTACTCTTATTATTATCAATCTAACTCATATTATTAGCCATATTATGCTTATATGATCGATAGGACGACAATTACTATACTCACTACTCTTATTGTTATCAATCTAACTCATATTATTAACCATATTATGCCAAAATGATCGATAGAATGACAATTACTATACTCATTACTCCTATTATTATCAATCTAACTCATATTATTAGCCATATTATGCTTATATGATCGATAGGACGGCAATTACTATACTTATAAGTCTTATTACTATCAATCTAACTCATATTATTAGCCATATTGTGCTTATATGATCGACAGAACGACAATTACTATACTTATTACTCTTATTACTATCAATCTAACTCATATTATTAGCCATATTATGCTTATATGATCGACAGAACGACAATTACTATACTTATTACACTCACTATTATCAATCTAACTCATATTATTAACCATATTATGCACATATGATCGATAGAGCGTCAATTACTATACTTATTACTCTTACTGTTATCAATCTAACTCATATTATTAGCCATATTATGCTGATGTGATCGATCGGACGACAATTACTATACCTAGTACTCTTATTGTTATCAATCTAACTCATATTATTAGCCATATTATGCTAATATGATCGATAGAACGACATTTACTATACTCATTACTCTTATTATTATCAATCTAACTCATATTATTAGCCATATTATGCTTATATGATCGACAGAACGACAATTACTATACTTATTACTCTTATTATTATCAATCTAACTCATATTATTAGCCATATTATGCTTATGTGATCGATAGAACGACAATTACTATAATTATTACACTCATTATTATCAATCTAATTCATATTATTAGCCATATTATGCTTATATGATCGATAGGACGACAATTACTATACTCACTACTCTTATTGCTATCAATCTAACTCATATTATTAACCATATTATGCAAAAATGATCGATAGAACGACAATTACTATACTCATTACTCTTATTATTATCAATCTAACTCATATTATTAGCCATATTATGCTTATATGATCGATAGGACGACAATTACTATACTTATTACTCTTATTATTATCAATCTAACTCATATTATTAGCTATATTATGCTTATATGATCGATAGGAAGACAATTACTATACTCACTTCTCTTATTGTTATCAATCCAACTCATATTATTAACCATATTATGCAAATATGATCGATAGAACGACAATTACTATACTCACTACTCTTATTGTTGTTAATCTAACTCATATTATTAGCCATATTATGCTTATATGATCGATAGAACGACATTTACTATACTCATCACTCTAATTATTATCAATCTAACGCATATTATTCGCCATATTATGCTTATATGATCGACAGAACGACAATTACTACACTTATTACTCTTATTATTATCAATCTAACTCATATTATTAGCCATATTATGCTTATGTGATCGATAGAACGACAATTACTATACTTATTACAATCACTATTATCAATCTAATTCATATTATTAGCCATATTATGCTTATATGATCGATAGGACGACAATTACTATACCCACTACTCTTATTGTTATCAATCTAACTCATATTACTAACCATATTATGCAAAAATGATCGATAGAACGACAATTACTATACTCATTACTCTTATTATTATCAATCTAACTCATATTATTAGCCATATTATGCTTATATGATCGATAGGACGACAATTACTATACTCACTACTCTTATTGTTATCAATCTAACTCATATTATTAACCATATTATGCCAAAATGATCGATAGAATGACAATTACTATACTCATTACTCCTATTATTATCAATCTAACTCATATTATTAGCCATATTATGCTTATATGATCGATAGGACGACAATTACTATACTTATGACTCTTATTATTATCAATCTAACTCTTATTATTAGCCATATTATGCACATATGATCGATAGAGCGTCAATTACTATACTTATTACTCTTACTGTTATCAATCTAACTCATATTATTAGCCATATTATGCTTATGTGATCGATAGGACGACACTTACTATACCTATTACTCTTATTATTATCAATCTAACTCATATTATTAGCCATATTATGCTAATATGATCGATAGAACGACATTTACTATACTCATTACTCTTATTATTATCAATCTAACTCATATTATTAGCCATATTATGCTTATATGATCGATAGAACGACAATTACTATACTTATTACTCTTATTATTATCAATCTAACTCATATTATTAGCCATATTTTGCTTATATGATCGATAGGACGACAATTACTATACTTATCAGTCTTATTATTATCAATCTAACTCATATTATGAGCCATATTATGCTTATGTGATGAAAAGAACGATAATTACTATACTTATTACTCTTATTATTATCAATCTACCTCATATTATTAGCCATATTATGCTTATGTGATCGATAGAACGACAATTACTATACTTATTACACTCACTATTATCACCCTAACTCATATTATTAACCATATTATGCACATATGATCGATAGAGCGACAATTACTGTACATATTACTCTTACTATTATCAATCTAACTCATATTATTAGCCATATTATGCTTATATGATCGATAGGACGACAATTACTATACTCACTACTCTTATTGTTATCAATCTAACTCATATTATTAACCATATTATGCAAATATGATCGATAGAACGACAATTACTATACTCATTACTCTTATTATTATCAATCTAACTCATATTATTAGCCATATTATGCTTATATGATCGATAGGACGACAATTACTATACTCACTACTCTTATTTTTATCATTCTAACTCATATTATTAGCCATAATATGCTTATATGATCGATAGAACGACAATTACTATACTCATTACTCTTATTATTACCAATCTAACTCATATTATTAGCCATATTATGCTAATATGATCGATAGAACGACATTTACTATACTCATTACTCTAATTATTATCAATCTAACGCATATTATTCGCCATATTATGCTTATATGATCGACAGAACGACAATTAGTATACTTATTACTCTTATTATTTTCAATCTAACTCATATTATTAGCCATATTATGCTTATGTGATCGATAGAACGACAATTACTATACTTATTACACTCACTATTATCAATCTAATTCATATTATTAGTCATATTATGCTTATATGATCGATAGGACGACAATTACTATACTCACTACTCTTATTGTTATCAATCTAACTCATATTATTAACCATATTATGCAAAAATGATCGATAGAACGACAATTACTATACTCATTACTCTTATTGTTATCAATCTAACTCATATTATTAGCCATATTATGCTTATATGATCGATAGGACGACAATTACTATACTTATTACTCTTATTATTATCAATCTAACTCATATTATTAGCTATATTATGCTTATATGATCGATAGGAAGACAATTACTATACTCACTAGTCTTATTGTTATCAATCTAACTCATATTATTAGCCATATTATGCTTATGTGATCGACAGAACGACAATTACTATACTTATTACACTCACTATTTTGAATCTAACTCATATTATTAACCATATTATGCATATATGATCGATAGAACGACAATTACTATACTCACTACTCTTATTATTATCAATCTAACTCATATTATTACCCATATTATGCTTATATGATCGATAGAACGACATTTACTATACTCATTACTCTTATTATTATCAATCTAACTCATATTATTAGCCATATTATGCTTATGTGATCGATAGAACGACAATTACTATACATATTACTCTTATTATTATCAATCTAACTCATATTATTAGTCATATTATGCTTATATGATCGATAGAACGGCAATTACTATACTCATTACTCTTATTATTATCAATCTAACTCATATTATTAGCCATATTATGCTTATATGATCGATAGAACGACATTTACTATACTCATTACTCTAACTTTATCAATCTAATTCATATTATTCGCCATATTATGCTTATATGATCGACAGAACGACAATTACTATACTTATTACTCTTATTATTATCAATCTAACTCATATTATTAGCCATATTATGCTTATGTGATCGATAGAACCACAATTACTATACTTATTACACTCACTGTTATCAATTTAACTCATATTATTAACCATATTATGCACATATGATCGATAGAGCGACAATTACTGTACAAATTACTCTTACTATTATCAATCTAACTCATATTATTAGCCATATTATGCTTATACGATCGATAGGACGACAATTACTATACTCACTACCCTTATTGTTATCAGTCTAACTCATATTATTAGCCATATTATGCTAATATGATCGATAGAACGACATTTACTATACTCATTACTCTTATTATTATCAATCTAACTCATATTATTAGCCATATTATGCTTATATGATCGATAGAACGACAATTACTATACTTATTACTCTTATTATTATCAATCTAACTCATATTATTAGCCATATTATGCTTATATGATCGATAGGACGGCAATTACTATACTTATTAGTCTTATTATTATCAATCTAACTCATATTATTAGCCATATTATGCTTATGTGATCGAAAGAACGATAATTACTATACTTATTACTCTTACTATTATCAATCTAACTCATATTATTAGCCATATTATGCTTATATGATCGACAGAACGACAATTACTATACTTGTTACTCTTATTATTATCAATCTAACTCATATTATTAGCCATATTATGCTTATGTGAACGATAGAACGACAATTACTATACTTATTACACTCACTATTATCAATCTAATTCATATTATTAGCCATATTATGCTTATATGATCGATAGCACGACAATTACTGTACTCACTACTCTTATTGTTATCAATCTAACTCATATTATTAACCATATTATGCCAAAATGATCGATAGAATGACAATTACTATACTCATTACTCCTATTATTATCAATCTAACTCATATTATTAGCCATATTATGCTTATATGATCGATAGGACGACAATTACTATACTTATTACTCTTATTATTATCAATCTAACTCATATTATTAGCCATATTATGCTAATATGATCGATAGAACGACATTTACTATACTCATTACTCTTATTATTATCAATCTAACTCATATTATTAGCCATATTATGCTTATATGATCGACAGAACGACAATTACTATACTTATTTCTCTTATTATTATCAGTCTAACTCATATTATTAGCCATAATATGCTTATATGATCGATAGAACGACAATTACTATACTTATTACTCTTATTATTATCAATCTAACTCATATTATTAGCCATATTATGCTAATATGATCGATAGAACGACATTTACTATACTCATTACTCTTATTATTATCAATCTAACTCATATTATTAGCCATATTATGCTTATATGATCGATAGAACGACAATTACTATACTTATTACTCTTATTATTATCAATCTAACTCATATTATTAGCCATATTATGCTTATATGATCGATAGGACGGCAATTACTACACTTATTAGTCTTATTATTATCAATCTAACTCATATTATTAGCCATATTATGCTTATGTGATCGAAAGAATGATAATTACTATACTTATTACTCTTACTATTATCAATCTAACTCATATTATTAGTCATATTATGCTTATATGATCGACAGAACGATAATTACTATACTTATTTCTCTTATTATTATCAGTCTAACTCATATTATTAGCCATATTATGCTTATGTGATCGAAAGAACGATAATTACTATACTTATTACTCTTACTATTATCAATCTAACTCATATTATTAGTCATATTATGCTTATATGATCGACAGAACGATAATTACTATACTTATTTCTCTTATTATTATCAGTCTAACTCATATTATTAGCCATATTATGCTTATGTGATCGAAAGAACGATAATTACTATACTTATTACTCTTACTATTATCAATCTAACTCATATTATTAGCCATATTATGCTTATGTGATCGAAAGAACGATAATTACTATACTTATTACTCTTATTATTATCAATCTAACTCATATTATTAGCCATATTATGCTTATGTGATCGACAGAACGACAATTACTATACTTATTTCTCTTATTATTATCAGTCTAACTCATATTATTAGCCATATTATGCTTATGTGATCGATAGAACGACAATTATTATACTTATTACACTCACTATTATCAATCTCACTCATATTATTAGCCATATTATGCTTATATGATCAATAGAACGACAATTACTATACTTATTACTCTTATTATTGTCAATCTAACTCATATTATTAGCCATATTATGCTTATATGATCGATAGTCCGACAATTACTATACTTATTACTCTTATTATTATCAATCTAACTCATATTATTAGCCATATTATGCTAATATGATCGATAGAACGACATTTACTATACTCATTACTCTTATTATTATCAATCTAACTCATATTATTAGCCATATTATGCTAATATGATCGATAGAACGACATTTACTATACCCATTACTCTTATTATTATCAATCTAACTCATATTATTAGCCATATTATGCTTATATGATCGATAGGACGGCAATTACTATACTTATAAGTCTTATTACTATCAATCTAACTCATATTATTAGCCATATTATGCTTATATGATCGATAGGACGACAATTACTATACTCACTACTCTTACTGTTATCAATCTAACTCATATTATTAACCATATTATTCAAATATGATCGATAGAACGACAATTACTATACTCATTACTCTTATTATTATCAATCTAACTCATATTATTAGCCATATTATGCTTATATGATCGATAGCACGACAATTACTGTACTCACTACTCTTATTGTTATCAATCTAACTCATATTATTAACCATATTATGCCAAAATGATCGATAGAATGACAATTACTATACTCATTACTCCTATTATTATCAATCTAACTCATATTATTAGCCATATAATGCTTATGTGATCGAAAGAACGATAATTACTATACTTATTACTCTTACTATTATCAATCTAACTCATATTATTAGCCATATTATGCTTATATGATCGACAGAACGACAATTACTATACTTGTTACTCTTATTATTATCAATCTAACTCATATTATTAGCCATATTATGCTTATGTGAACGATAGAACGACAATTACTATACTTATTACACTCACTATTATCAATCTAATTCATATTATTAGCCATATTATGCTTATATGATCGATAGCACGACAATTACTGTACTCACTACTCTTATTGTTATCAATCTAACTCATATTATTAACCATATTATGCCAAAATGATCGATAGAATGACAATTACTATACTCATTACTCCTATTATTATCAATCTAACTCATATTATTAGCCATATTATGCTTATATGATCGATAGGACGACAATTACTATACTTATTACTCTTATTATTATCAATCTAACTCATATTATTAGCCATATTATGCTAATATGATCGATAGAACGACATTTACTATACTCATTACTCTTATTATTATCAATCTAACTCATATTATTAGCCATATTATGCTTATATGATCGACAGAACGACAATTACTATACTTATTTCTCTTATTATTATCAGTCTAACTCATATTATTAGCCATAATATGCTTATATGATCGATAGAACGACAATTACTATACTTATTACTCTTATTATTATCAATCTAACTCATATTATTAGCCATATTATGCTAATATGATCGATAGAACGACATTTACTATACTCATTACTCTTATTATTATCAATCTAACTCATATTATTAGCCATATTATGCTTATATGATCGATAGGACGACAATTACTATACTTATTACTCTTATTATTATCAATCTAACTCATATTATTAGCCATATTATGCTTATATGATCGATAGGACGGCAATTACTATACTTATTAGTCTTATTGTTATCAATCTAACTCATATTATTAGCCATATTATGCTTATGTGATCGAAAGAATGATAATTACTATACTTATTACTCTTACTATTATCAATCTAACTCATATTATTAGCCATATTATGCTTATATGATCGACAGAACGACAATTACTATACTTATTTCTCTTATTATTATCAGTCGAAGTCATATTATTAGCCATATTATGCTTATGTGATCGATAGAACGACAATTATTATACTTACTACACTCAGTATTATCAATCTCACTCATATTATTAGCCATATTATGCTTATATGATCGATAGAACGACAATTACTATACTTATTACTCTTATTATTATCAATCTAACTCATATTATTAGCCATATTATGCTTATATGATCGATAGGACGACAATTACTATACTTATTAGTCATATTATTATCAATCTAACTCATATTATTAGCCATATTATGCTTATGTGATCGAAAGAACGATAATTACTATACTTATTACTCTTACTATTATCAATCTAACGCATATTATTCGCCATATTATGCTTATATGATCGACAGAACGACAATTACTATACTTATTACTCTTATTATTATCAATCTAACTCATATTATTAGCCATATTATGCTTATGTGATCGATAGAACGACAATTACTATACTTATTACAATCACTATTATCAATCTAATTCATATTATTAGCCATATTATGCTTATATGATCGATAGGACGACAATTACTATACCCACTACTCTTATTGTTATCAATCTAACTCATATTACTAACCATATTATGCAAAAATGATCGATAGAACGACAATTACTATACTCATTACTCTTATTATTATCAATCTAACTCATATTATTAGCCATATTATGCTTATATGATCGATAGAACGACAATTACTATACTTATTACTCTTATTATTATCAATCTAACTCATATTATTAGCCATATTTTGCTTATATGATCGATAGGACGACAATTACTATACTTATCAGTCTTATTATTATCAATCTAACTCATATTATGAGCCATATTATGCTTATGTGATGAAAAGAACGATAATTACTATACTTATTACTCTTATTATTATCAATCTACCTCATATTATTAGCCATATTATGCTTATGTGATCGATAGAACGACAATTACTATACTTATTACACTCACTATTATCACCCTAACTCATATTATTAACCATATTATGCACATATGATCGATAGAGCGACAATTACTGTACATATTACTCTTACTATTATCAATCTAACTCATATTATTAGCCATATTATGCTTATATGATCGATAGGACGACAATTACTATACTCACTACCCTTATTGTTATCAGTCTAACTCATATTATTAGCCATATTATGCAAATATGATCGATAGAACGACAATTACTATACTCATTACTCTTATTATTATCAATCTAACTCATATTATTAGCCATATTATGCTTATATGATCGATAGGACGACAATTACTATACTCACTACTCTTATTTTTATCATTCTAACTCATATTATTAGCCATAATATGCTTATATGATCGATAGAACGACAATTACTATACTCATTACTCTTATTATTACCAATCTAACTCATATTATTAGCCATATTATGCTAATATGATCGATAGAACGACATTTACTATACTCATTACTCTAATTATTATCAATCTAACGCATATTATTCGCCATATTATGCTTATATGATCGACAGAACGACAATTAGTATACTTATTACTCTTATTATTTTCAATCTAACTCATATTATTAGCCATATTATGCTTATGTGATCGATAGAACGACAATTACTATACTTATTACACTCACTATTATCAATCTAATTCATATTATTAGTCATATTATGCTTATATGATCGATAGGACGACAATTACTATACTCACTACTCTTATTGTTATCAATCTAACTCATATTATTAACCATATTATGCAAAAATGATCGATAGAACGACAATTACTATACTCATTACTCTTATTGTTATCAATCTAACTCATATTATTAGCCATATTATGCTTATATGATCGATAGGACGACAATTACTATACTTATTACTCTTATTATTATCAATCTAACTCATATTATTAGCTATATTATGCTTATATGATCGATAGGAAGACAATTACTATACTCACTAGTCTTATTGTTATCAATCTAACTCATATTATTAGCCATATTATGCTTATGTGATCGACAGAACGACAATTACTATACTTATTACACTCACTATTTTGAATCTAACTCATATTATTAACCATATTATGCATATATGATCGATAGAACGACAATTACTATACTCACTACTCTTATTATTATCAATCTAACTCATATTATTAGCCATATTATGCTTATATGATCGATAGAACGACATTTACTATACTCATTACTCTAACTTTATCAATCTAATTCATATTATTCGCCATATTATGCTTATATGATCGACAGAACGACATTTACTATACTCATTACTCTAACTTTATCAATCTAATTCATATTATTCGCCATATTATGCTTATATGATCGACAGAACGACAATTACTATACTTATTACTCTTATTATTATCAATCTAACTCATATTATTAGCCATATTATGCTTATGTGATCGATAGAACCACAATTACTATACTTATTACACTCACTGTTATCAATTTAACTCATATTATTAACCATATTATGCACATATGATCGATAGAGCGACAATTACTGTACAAATTACTCTTACTATTATCAATCTAACTCATATTATTAGCCATATTATGCTTATATGATCGATAGAACGACAATTACTATACTTATTACTCTTATTATTATCAATCTAACTCATATTATTAGCCATATTATGCTTATATGATCGATAGGACGGCAATTACTATACTTATTAGTCTTATTATTATCAATCTAACTCACATTATTAGCCATATTATGCTTATGTGATCGAAAGAACGATAATTACTATACTTATTACTCTTACTATTATCAATCTAACTCATATTATTAGCCATATTATGCTTATATGATCGACAGAACGACAATTACTATACTTGTTACTCTTATTATTATCAATCTAACTCATATTATTAGCCATATTATGCTTATGTGAACGATAGAACGACAATTACTATACTTATTACACTCACTATTATCAATCTAATTCATATTATTAGCCATATTATGCTTATATGATCGATAGCACGACAATTACTGTACTCACTACTCTTATTGTTATCAATCTAACTCATATTATTAACCATATTATGCCAAAATGATCGATAGAATGACAATTACTATACTCATTACTCCTATTATTATCAATCTAACTCATATTATTAGCCATATTATGCTTATATGATCGATAGGACGACAATTACTATACTTATTACTCTTATTATTATCAATCTAACTCATATTATTAGCCATATTATGCTAATATGATCGATAGAACGACATTTACTATACTCATTACTCTTATTATTATCAATCTAACTCATATTATTAGCCATATTATGCTTATATGATCGACAGAACGACAATTACTATACTTATTTCTCTTATTATTATCAGTCTAACTCATATTATTAGCCATAATATGCTTATATGATCGATAGAACGACAATTACTATACTTATTACTCTTATTATTATCAATCTAACTCATATTATTAGCCATATTATGCTAATATGATCGATAGAACGACATTTACTATACTCATTACTCTTATTATTATCAATCTAACTCATATTATTAGCCATATTATGCTTATATGATCGATAGAACGACAATTACTATACTTATTACTCTTATTATTATCAATCTAACTCATATTATTAGCCATATTATGCTTATATGATCGATAGGACGGCAATTACTACACTTATTAGTCTTATTATTATCAATCTAACTCATATTATTAGCCATATTATGCTTATGTGATCGAAAGAATGATAATTACTATACTTATTACTCTTACTATTATCAATCTAACTCATATTATTAGTCATATTATGCTTATATGATCGACAGAACGATAATTACTATACTTATTTCTCTTATTATTATCAGTCTAACTCATATTATTAGCCATATTATGCTTATGTGATCGATAGAACGACAATTATTATACTTACTACACTCAGTATTATCAATCTCACTCATATTATTAGCCATATTATGCTTATATGATCGATAGAACGACAATTACTATACTTATTACTCTTATTATTATCAATCTAACTCATATTATTAGCCATATTATGCTTATATGATCGATAGGACGACAATTACTATACTTATTAGTCATATTATTATCAATCTAACTCATATTATTAGCCATATTATGCTTATGTGATCGAAAGAACGATAATTACTATACTTATTACTCTTACTATTATCAATCTAACTCATATTATTAGCCATATTATGCTTATATGATCGACAGAACGACAATCACTATACTTATTACTCTTATTATTATCAATCTAACTCATATTATTAGCCATATTATGCTTATGTGATCGATAGAACGACAATTACTATACTTATTAGAATCACTATTATCAATCTAATTCATATTATTAGCCATATTATGCTTATATGATCGATAGGACGACAATTACTATACTCACTTCTCTTATTGTTATCAATCTAACTCATATTATTAACCATATTATGCAAAAATGATCGATAGAACGACAATTACTATACTCATTACTCTTATTATTATCAATCTAACTCATATTATTAGCCATATTATGGTTATATGATCGATAGGACGACAATTACTATACTCACTACTCTTATTGTTATCAATCTAACTCATATTATTAACCATATTATGCCAAAATGATCGATAGAATGACAATTACTATACTCATTACTCCTATTATTATCAATCTAACTCATATTATTAGCCATATTATGCTTATATGATCGATAGGACGGCAATTACTATACTTATAAGTCTTATTACTATCAATCTAACTCATATTATTAGCCATATTGTGCTTATATGATCGACAGAACGACAATTACTATACTTATTACTCTTATTACTATCAATCTAACTCATATTATTAGCCATATTATGCTTATATGATCGACAGAACGACAATTACTATACTTATTACACTCACTATTATCAATCTAACTCATATTATTAACCATATTATGCACATATGATCGATAGAGCGTCAATTACTATACTTATTACTCTTACTGTTATCAATCTAACTCATATTATTAGCCATATTATGCTGATGTGATCGATCGGACGACAATTACTATACCTAGTACTCTTATTGTTATCAATCTAACTCATATTATTAGCCATATTATGCTAATATGATCGATAGAACGACATTTACTATACTCATTACTCTTATTATTATCAATCTAACTCATATTATTAGCCATATTATGCTTATATGATCGACAGAACGACAATTACTATACTTATTACTCTTATTATTATCAATCTAACTCATATTATTAGCCATATTATGCTTATGTGATCGATAGAACGACAATTACTATACTTATTACACTCATTATTATCAATCTAATTCATATTATTAGCCATATTATGCTTATATGATCGATAGGACGACAATTACTATACTCACTACTCTTATTGCTATCAATCTAACTCATATTATTAACCATATTATGCAAAAATGATCGATAGAACGACAATTACTATACTCATTACTCTTATTATTATCAATCTAACTCATATTATTAGCCATATTATGCTTATATGATCGATAGGACGACAATTACTATACTTATTACTCTTATTATTATCAATCTAACTCATATTATTAGCTATATTATGCTTATATGATCGATAGGAAGACAATTACTATACTCACTTCTCTTATTGTTATCAATCCAACTCATATTATTAACCATATTATGCAAATATGATCGATAGAACGACAATTACTATACTCACTACTCTTATTGTTGTTAATCTAACTCATATTATTAGCCATATTATGCTTATATGATCGATAGAACGACATTTACTATACTCATCACTCTAATTATTATCAATCTAACGCATATTATTCGCCATATTATGCTTATATGATCGACAGAACGACAATTACTACACTTATTACTCTTATTATTATCAATCTAACTCATATTATTAGCCATATTATGCTTATGTGATCGATAGAACGACAATTACTATACTTATTACAATCACTATTATCAATCTAATTCATATTATTAGCCATATTATGCTTATATGATCGATAGGACGACAATTACTATACCCACTACTCTTATTGTTATCAATCTAACTCATATTACTAACCATATTATGCAAAAATGATCGATAGAACGACAATTACTATACTCATTACTCTTATTATTATCAATCTAACTCATATTATTAGCCATATTATGCTTATATGATCGATAGGACGACAATTACTATACTCACTACTCTTATTGTTATCAATCTAACTCATATTATTAACCATATTATGCCAAAATGATCGATAGAATGACAATTACTATACTCATTACTCCTATTATTATCAATCTAACTCATATTATTAGCCATATTATGCTTATATGATCGATAGGACGACAATTACTATACTTATGACTCTTATTATTATCAATCTAACTCTTATTATTAGCCATATTATGCACATATGATCGATAGAGCGTCAATTACTATACTTATTACTCTTACTGTTATCAATCTAACTCATATTATTAGCCATATTATGCTTATGTGATCGATAGGACGACACTTACTATACCTATTACTCTTATTATTATCAATCTAACTCATATTATTAGCCATATTATGCTAATATGATCGATAGAACGACATTTACTATACTCATTACTCTTATTATTATCAATCTAACTCATATTATTAGCCATATTATGCTTATATGATCGATAGAACGACAATTACTATACTTATTACTCTTATTATTATCAATCTAACTCATATTATTAGCCATATTTTGCTTATATGATCGATAGGACGACAATTACTATACTTATCAGTCTTATTATTATCAATCTAACTCATATTATGAGCCATATTATGCTTATGTGATGAAAAGAACGATAATTACTATACTTATTACTCTTATTATTATCAATCTACCTCATATTATTAGCCATATTATGCTTATGTGATCGATAGAACGACAATTACTATACTTATTACACTCACTATTATCACCCTAACTCATATTATTAACCATATTATGCACATATGATCGATAGAGCGACAATTACTGTACATATTACTCTTACTATTATCAATCTAACTCATATTATTAGCCATATTATGCTTATATGATCGATAGGACGACAATTACTATACTCACTACTCTTATTGTTATCAATCTAACTCATATTATTAACCATATTATGCAAAAATGATCGATAGAACGACAATTACTATACTCATTACTCTTATTATTATCAATCTAACTCATATTATTAGCCATATTATGCTTATATGATCGATAGGACGGACAATTACTTATACTCACTTACTCTTATTGTTATCAATCTAACTCATATTATTAACCATATTATGCCAAAATGATCGATAGAATGACAATTACTATACTCATTACTCCTATTATTATCAATCTAACTCATATTATTAGCCATTATTATGCTTATATGATCGATAGGACGGCAATTACTATACTTATAAGTCTTATTACTATCAATCTAACTCATATTATTAGCCATATTGTGCTTATATGATCGACAGAACGACAATTACTATACTTATTACTCTTATTACTATCAATCTAACTCATATTATTAGCCATATTATGCTTATATGATCGACAGAACGACAATTACTATACTTATTACACTCACTATTATCAATCTAACTCAGTATTATTAACCATATTATGCACATATGATCGATAGAGCGTCAATTACTATACTTATTACTGCTTACTGTTATCAATCTAACTCATATTATTAGCCATATTATGCTGATGTGATCGATCGGGACGACAATTACTATACCTAGTACTCTTATTGTTATCAATCTAACTCATATTATTAGCCATATTATGCTAATATGATCGATAGAAACGACATTTACTATACTCATTCTACTGCTTATTATTATTCAATCTAACTCATATTATTAGCCATATTATGCTTATATGATCGACAGAACGACAATTACTATACTTAGTTACTCTTATTATTATCAATCTAACTCATATTATTAGCCATATTATGCTTATGTGATCGATAGAACGACAATTACTATACTTATTACACTCAATTATTATCAATCTAATTCATATTATTAGCCATATTATGCTTATATGATCGATAGGACGACAATTACTATACTCACTACTCTTATTGCTATCAATCTAACTCATATTATTAACCATATTATGCAAAAATGATCGAGTAGAACGCGACAATTACTATACTCATTACTCTTATTATTATCAATCTAACTCATATTTATTAGCCATATTATGCTTATAATGATCGATAGGACGACAATTACTATACTTATTACTCTGTATTATTGTGATCAATCTGAGACTCATATTATTAGCTATATTATGCTTATATGATCGAGTAGGAAGACAATTACTATACTCACTTCTCTTATTGTTATCAATCCAACTCATATTATTATACCATATTATGCAAATATGATCGATAGAACGACAATTACTATACTCACTACTCTTATTGTTGTTAATCTAACTCATATTATTAGCCCATATTATGCTTATATGATCGATAGAACGACATTTACTATACTCATCACTCTAATTATTATCAATCTAACGCATATTATTCGCCATATTATGCTTATATGATCGACAGAACGACAATTACTACACTTATTACTCTTATTATTATCAATCTAACTCATATTATTAGCCATATTATGCTTATGTGATCGATAGAACGACAATTACTATACTTATTACAATCACTATTATCAATCTAATTCATATTATTAGCCATATTATGCTTATATGATCGATAGGGACGACAATTACTATACCCACTACTCTTATTGTTATCAATCTAACTCATATTACTAACCATATTATGCAAAAATGATCGATAGAACGACAATTACTATACTCATTACTCTTATTATTATCAATCTAACTCATATTATTAGCCATATTATGCTTATATGATCGATAGGACGACAATTACTATACTCACTACTCTTATTGTTATCAATCTAACTCATATTATTAACCATATTATGCCAAAATGATCGATAGAATGACAATTACTATACTCATTACTCCTATTATTATCAATCTAACTCATATTATTAGCCATATTATGCTTATATGATCGATAGGACGACAATTACTATACTTATGACTCTTATTATTATCAATCTAACTCTTATTATTAGCCATATTATGCACATATGATCGATAGAGCGTCAATTACTATACTTATTACTCTTACTGTTATCAATCTAACTCATATTATTAGCCATATTATGCTTATGTGATCGATAGGGACGACACTTACTATACCTATTACTCTTATTATTATCAATCTAACTCATATTATTAGCCATATTATGCTAATATGATCGATAGAACGACATTTACTATACTCATTACTCTTATTATTATCAATCTAACTCATATTATTAGCCATATTATGCTTATATGATCGATAGAACGACAATTACTATACTTATTACTCTTATTATTATCAATCTAACTCATATTATTAGCCATATTTTGCTTATATGATCGATAGGACGACAATTACTATACTTATCAGTCTTATTATTATCAATCTAACTCATATTATGAGCCATATTATGCTTATGTGATGAAAAGACACGATAATTACTATACTTATTACTCTTATTATTATCAATCTACCCTCATATTATTAGCCATATTATGCTTATGTGATCGATAGAACGACAATTACTATACTTATTACACTCACTATTATCACCCTAACTCATATTATTAACCATATTATGCACATATGATCGATAGAGCGACAATTACTGTACATATTACTCTTACTATTATCAATCTAACTCATATTATTAGCCATATTATGCTTATATGATCGATAGGACGACAATTACTATACTCACTACTCTTATTGTTATCAATCTAACTCATATTATTAACCATATTATGCAAATATGATCGATAGAACGACAATTACTTTACTCATTACTCTTATTATTATCAATCTAACTCATATTATTAGCCATATTATGCTTATATGATCGATAGGACGACAATTACTATACTCACTACTCTTATTTTTATCATTCTAACTCATATTATTAGCCATAATATGCTTATATGATCGATAGAAACGACAATTACTATACTCATTTACTCTTATTATTACCAATCTAACTCATATTATTAGCCATATTATGCTAATATGATCGATAGAACGACATTTACTATACTCATTACTCTAATTATTATCAATCTAACGCATATTATTCGCCATATTATGCTTATATGATCGACAGAACGACAATTAGTATACTTATTACTCTTATTATTTTCAATCTAACTCATATTATTAGCCATATTATGCTTATGTGATCGATAGAACGACAATTACTATACTTATTACACTCACTATTATCAATCTAATTCATATTATTAGTCATATTATGCTTATATGATCGATAGGACGACAATTACTATACTCACTACTCTTATTGTTATCAATCTAACTCATATTATTAACCATATTATGCAAAAATGATCGATAGAACGACAATTACTATACTCATTACTCTTATTGTTATCAATCTAACTCATATTATTAGCCATATTATGCTTATATGATCGATAGGACGACAATTACTATACTTATTACTCTTATTATTATCAATCTAACTCATATTATTAGCTATATTATGCTTATATGATCGATAGGAAGACAATTACTATACTCACTAGTCTTATTGTTATCAATCTAACTCATATTATTAGCCATATTATGCTTATGTGATCGACAGAACGACAATTACTATACTTATTACACTCACTATTTTGAATCTAACTCATATTATTAACCATATTATGCATATATGATCGATAGAACGACAATTACTATACTCACTACTCTTATTATTATCAATCTAACTCATATTATTACCCATATTATGCTTATATGATCGATAGAACGACATTTACTATACTCATTACTCTTATTATTATCAATCTAACTCATATTATTAGCCATATTATGCTTATGTGATCGATAGAACGACAATTACTATACATATTACTCTTATTATTATCAATCTAACTCATATTATTAGTCATATTATGCTTATATGATCGATAGAACGGCAATTACTATACTCATTACTCTTATTATTATCAATCTAACTCATATTATTAGCCATATTATGCTTATATGATCGATAGAACGACATTTACTATACTCATTACTCTAACTTTATCAATCTAATTCATATTATTCGCCATATTATGCTTATATGATCGACAGAACGACAATTACTATACTTATTA
>NW_027474827.1:0-26855 GCF_050947335.1 Megachile rotundata | reverse complement strand
CAATCTAACTCATATTATTAACCATATTATGCAGATATGATCGATAGAACGACAATTACTATACTTATTACTCTTATTATTATCATTCTAACTCATATTATTAACCATATTATGCAGATATGATCGATAGAACTACAATTACTATACTCATTACTCTTATTATTATCAATCTAACTCATATTATTAGCCATATTATGCTTATATGATCGATAGAACGACAATTACTATACTCACTCCTCTTAGTATTATCAATCTAACTCATATTATTAGCCATATTATGCTTATATGATCGAGAGAACGACAATTACTATACTTATTACCCTTATTATTATCAATCTAACTCATATTATTAGCCATATTATGCTTATATGATCGATAGAATGAGAATTACTATACTCACTACTCTTAGTATTATCACTCTAACTCATATTATTAGCCATATTATGCTTATATGATCGATAGAACGACAGTTACTATACTTATTACTCTCATTATTATCAATCTAACTCATATTATTAGCCATATTATGCTTACATGATCGATAGAACGAGAATTACTATACTCACTACTCTTAGTATTATCAATCTAACTCATATTATTAGCCATATTATGCTTAAATGATCGATAGAACGACAAATACTATACTTATTACTCTTATTATTATCAATCTAACTCATATTATTAACCATATTATGCAGATATGATCGATAGAACTACAATCACTATACTCATTACTCTTATTTTTATCAATCTAACTCATATTATTAGCCATATTATGCTTAAATGATCGATAGAACTACAATTACTATACTCATTACTCTTATTATTATCAATCCTACTCATATTATTACCCATATTATGCTGATATGATCGATAGAACGACATTCACTATACTTATTACACTCACTATTATCAATCTAACTCATATTATTAACCATATTATGCATATATGATCGATAGAACGACAATTACTATACTTATTACTCTTATTATTATCAATCTAACTCATATTATTAACCATATTATGCAGATATGATTGATAGAACGACAATTACTATACTTATTACTCTTATTATTATCATTCTAACTCATATTATTAACCATATTATGCTGATATGATCGATAGAACGACAATTACTATACTGATTACACTTATTTTTATCAACCCAACTCATATTATTCGCCATATTATGCTAAAATGATCGATAGAACGACAACTACTATACTTATTACTCTTATTATTATGAATCTGACTCATATTATTAGCCATATTATGCTTATATGATCGATAGAACTACAATTACTATACTCATTGCTCTTATTATTATCAATCCAACTCATATTATTACCCATATTATGCTGATATGATCGATAGAACGACATTCACTATACTTATTACACTCACTATTATCAATCTAACTCATATTATTAGCCATATTATGCTAATATGATCGATAGAACGACAATTACTATACTTATTACACTTATTATTATCAATCTAACTCATATTATTAGCCATATTATGCTTATATGATCGATAGAACGACAATAACTATACTTATTACCCTTATTATTATCAATCTAACTCATATTATTAGCCATATTGTGCTTATATGAGCGATAGAACGACAATTACTATACTTATTACTGGTATTATTATCAATCTAACTCATATTATTAGCCATATTATGCTTAAATGATCGATAGAACTACAATTACTATACTCATTACTCTTATTATTATCAATCTAACTCATATTATTAGCCATATTATGCTTATATGATCGATAGAACGATAATTACTATACTCACTGCTCTTAGTATTATCAATCTAACTCATATTATTAGCCATATTATGCTTATATTATCGATAGAACGACAATTACTATACTTATTACTGTTATTATTGTCAATCTGACTCATATTATTAGCCATATTATGCTTAAATGATCGATAGAACGACAATTACTATACTTATTACTCTTATTATTATCAATCTAACTCATATTATTAGCCATATTATGCTTAAATGATCGATAGAACTACAATTACTATACTCATTACTCTTATTATTATCAATCTAACTCATATTATTAGCCATATTATGCTTATATGATCGATAGAACGAGAATTACTATACTCACTGCTCTTAGTATTATCAATCTAACTCATATTATTAGCCATATTATGCTTATATTATCGATAGAACGACAATTACTATACTTATTACTGTTTTTATTATCAATCTGACTCATATTATTAGCCATATTATGCTTAAATGATCGATAGAACGACAATTACTATACTTATTACTCTTATTATTATCAATCTAACTCATATTATTAGCCATATTGTGCTTATATGAGCGATAGAACGACAATTACTATATTTATTACACTCACTATTATCAATCTAACTCATATTATTAACCATATTATGCAGATATGATCGATAGAACGACAATTACTATACTTATGACTCTTATTATTATCAATCTAACTTATATTATTAGCCATATTGTGCTTATATGATCGATAGAACGACAATTACTATACTTATTACTCTTATTATTGTAAATCTAACTGATATTATTAGCCATATTATGCTTATATGATCGATAGAACGACAATTACTATACTCGCTCCTCTTAGTATTATCAATCTAACTCATATTATTAGCCATATTATGCTTATATGATCGAGAGAACGACAATTACTATACTTATTACCCTTATTATTATCAATCTAACTCATATTATTAGCCATATTATGCTTATATGATCGATAGAATGAGAATTACTATACTCACTACTCTTAGTATTATCACTCTAACTCATATTATTAGCCATATTATGCTTATATGATCGATAGAACGACAGTTACTATACTTATTACTCTCATTATTATCAATCTAACTCATATTATTAGCCATATTATGCTTATATGATCGATAGAACGAGAATTACTATACTCACTACTCTTAGTATTATCAATCTAACTCATATTATTAGCCATATTATGCTTATATTGTCGATAGAACGACAATTACTATACTTATTACTGTTATTATTATCAATCTGACTCATATTATTAGCCATATTATGCTTAAATGATCGATAGAACGACAATTACTATACTTATTACTCTTATTATTATCAATCTAACTCATATTATTAGCCATATTATGCTTATATGATCGATAGAACGACAAATACTATACTTATTACTCTTATTATTATCAATCTAACTCATATTATTAACCATATTATGCAGATATGATCGATAGAACTACAATCACTATACTCATTACTCTTATTTTTATCAATCTAACTCATATTATTAGCCATATTATGCTTAAATGATCGATAGAACTACAATTACTATACTCATTACTCTTATTATTATCAATCCTACTCATATTATTACCCATATTATGCTGATATGATCGATAGAACGACATTCACTATACTTATTACACTCACTGTTATCAATCTAACTCATATTATTAGCCATATTATGCTTAAATGATCGAAAGAACGACAATTACTATACTTATTACTCTTATAATTATCAATCTAACTCATATTATTAGCCATATTGTGCTTATATGAGCGATAGAACGACAATGACTATATTTATTGCACTCACTATTATCAATCTAACTCACATTATAAGCCATATTATGCTTATATGATCGATAGTACGACAATTACTATACTCATTACTCTTATTGTTATGAATCTAACTCATATTATTAACCATATTATGCAGGTATGATCGATAGAACGACAATTACTAGACTTATTACACTTATTATTATCAATCTGACTCATATTATTAGCCATGTTATGCTTATCTGATCGATAGTACGACAATTACTATACTCATTTCTCTTATTATTATCAATCTAATTCATATTATTAACCATATTATGCAATTATGATCGATAGAACGACAATTACTATACTTATTACACTTATTATTATCAATCTAACTCATATTATTAGCCATATTATGCTTATATGATCGATAGAACGACAAATACTATACTTATTACTCTTATTATTATCAATCTAACTCATATTATTAACCATATTATGCAGATATGATCGATAGAACTACAATCACTATACTCATTACTCTTATTTTTATCAATCTAACTCATATTATTAGCCATATTATGCTTAAATGATCGATAGAACTACAATTACTATACTCATTACTCTTATTATTATCAATCCTACTCATATTATTACCCATATTATGCTGATATGATCGATAGAACGACATTCACTATACTTATTACACTCACTGTTATCAATCTAACTCATATTATTAGCCATATTATGCTTAAATGATCGATAGAACGACAATTACTATACTTATTACTCTTATAATTATCAATCTAACTCATATTATTAGCCATATTGTGCTTATATGAGCGATAGAACGACAATGACTATATTTATTGCACTCACTATTATCAATCTAACTCACATTATAAGCCATATTATGCTTATATGATCGATAGTACGACAATTACTATACTCATTACTCTTATTGTTATGAATCTAACTCATATTATTAACCATATTATGCAGGTATGATCGATAGAACGACAATTACTATACTTATTACACTTATTATTATCAATCTAACTCATATTATTAGCCATATTATGCTTATATGATCGATAGAACGACAAATACTATACTTATTACTCTTATTATTATCAATCTAACTCATATTATTAACCATATTATGCAGATATGATCGATAGAACTACAATCACTATACTCATTACTCTTATTTTTATCAATCTAACTCATATTATTAGCCATATTATGCTTAAATGATCGATAGAACTACAATTACTATACTCATTACTCTTATTATTATCAATCCTACTCATATTATTACCCATATTATGCTGATATGATCGATAGAACGACATTCACTATACTTATTACACTCACTGTTATCAATCTAACTCATATTATTAGCCATATTATGCTTAAATGATCGATAGAACGACAATTACTATACTTATTACTCTTATAATTATCAATCTAACTCATATTATTAGCCATATTGTGCTTATATGAGCGATAGAACGACAATGACTATATTTATTGCACTCACTATTATCAATCTAACTCACATTATAAGCCATATTATGCTTATATGATCGATAGTACGACAATTACTATACTCATTACTCTTATTGTTATGAATCTAACTCATATTATTAACCATATTATGCAGGTATGATCGATAGAACGACAATTACTAGACTTATTACACTTATTATTATCAATCTGACTCATATTATTAGCCATGTTATGCTTATCTGATCGATAGTACGACAATTACTATACTCATTTCTCTTATTATTATCAATCTAATTCATATTATTAACCATATTATGCAATTATGATCGATAGAACGACAATTACTATACTTATTACACTTATTATTATCAATCTAACTCATATTATTAGCCATATTATGCTTATATGATCGATAGAACGACAATTACTATACTTATTACTCTTATTATTATCAATCTAACTCATATTATTAGCCATATTGTGCTTATATGAGCGATAGAACGACAATTACTATATTTATTACACTCACTATTATCAATCTAACTCATATTATTAACCATATTATGCAGATATGATCGATAGAATGACAATTACTATACTCATTACTCTTATTATTATCAATCTAACTCATGCTCTTAGCCATATTATGGTTATATGATCGATATAACGACAATTACTATACTTATTACTCTTATTATTATCAATCTAACTCATATTATTAACCATATTATGCGGATATGATCGATAGAACTACAATCACTATAGTCATTACTCTTATTATTATCAATCTAACTCGTATTATTAGCCATATTATGCTTATATGATCGATAGAACGACAAATACTATACTTATTACTCTTATTATTATCAATCTAACTCATTTTGTTAACCATATTATGCTAATATGATCGACAGAACGACAATTACTATACTTATTACACTCACTATTATCAATCTAACTCATATTATTAACCATATTATGCAGATATGATCGATAGCACGACATTTACTATACTTATTACTCTTGTTATTATCAACCTAACTCATATTATTAGCCATATTATGCTTATATGATCGATAGAACGACAATTACTATACTTATTATTCTTATTTTTATCAACCCAACTCATATTATTCCCCATATAATGCTTAAATGATCGATAGAACGACAATTACTATACTTATTACTCTTATTATTATGAATCTTACTCATATTATTAGCCATATTATGCTTATATGATCGATAGAACTACAATTACTATACTCATTACTCTTATTATTATCAATCCAACTCATATTATTACCCATATTATGCTGATATGATCGATAGAACGACATTCACTATACTTATTACATTTACTATTATCAATCTAACTCATATTATTAACCATATTATGCATATATGATCGATAGAACGACAACTACTATACTTATTACTCTTATAATTATCAATCTAACTCATATTATTAACCATATTGTGCTTATAAGAGCGATAGAACGACAATTACTATATTTATTACACTCACTATTATCAATCTAACTCATATTATTAACCATATTATGCAGATATGATCGATAGAACGACAATTACTATACTCATTACTCTTATTATTATCAATCTAACTCATGCTATTAACCATATTATGGTTATATGATCGATATAACGACAATTACTATACTTATTACTCTTATTATTATCAATCTAACTCATATTATTAGCCATATTGTGCTTATATGAGCGATAGAACGACAATTACTATATTTATTACACTCACCATTATCAATCTAACTCATATTATTAACCATATTATGCAGATATGATCGATAGAACGACAATTACTATACTCATTACTCTTATTATTATCAATCTAACTCATGCTATTAGCCATATTATGGTTATATGATCGATATAACGACAATTACTATACTTATTACTCTTATTATTATCAATCTAACTCATATTATTAACCATATTATGCAGATATGATCGATAGAACGACAATTACTATACTTATTACTCTTATTATTATCATTCTAACTCATATTATTAACCATATTATGCAGATATGATCGATAGAACTACAATTACTATACTCATTACTCTTATTATTATCAATCTAACTCATATTATTAGCCATATTATGCTTATATGATCGATAGAACGACAATTACTATACTCACTCCTCTTAGTATTATCAATCTAACTCATATTATTAGCCATATTATGCTTATATGATCGAGAGAACGACAATTACTATACTTATTACCCTTATTATTATCAATCTAACTCATATTATTAGCCATATTATGCTTATATGATCGATAGAATGAGAATTACTATACTCACTACTCTTAGTATTATCACTCTAACTCATATTATTAGCCATATTATGCTTATATGATCGATAGAACGACAGTTACTATACTTATTACTCTCATTATTATCAATCTAACTCATATTATTAGCCATATTATGCTTATATGATCGATAGTACGACAATTACTATACTCATTACTCTTATTGTTATCAATCTAACTCATATTATTAACCATATTATGCTTGTATGATCGATAGAACTACAATTACTATACTCATTACTCTTATTATTATCAATCCAACTCATATTATTACCCATATTATGCTGATATGATCGATAGAACGACATTCACTATACTTATTACACTCACTATTATCAATCTAACTCATATTATTAACCATATTATGCAGATATGATCGATAGAACGACAATTACTATACTTATTACTCTTATTATTATCATTCTAACTCATATTATTAACCATATTATGCAGATATGATCGATAGAACTACAATTACTATACTCATTACTCTTATTATTATCAATCTAACTCATATTATTAGCCATATTATGCTTATATGATCGATAGAACGACAATTACTATACTCACTCCTCTTAGTATTATCAATCTAACTCATATTATTAGCCATATTATGCTTATATGATCGAGAGAACGACAATTACTATACTTATTACCCTTATTATTATCAATCTAACTCATATTATTAGCCATATTATGCTTATATGATCGATAGAATGAGAATTACTATACTCACTTCTCTTAGTATTATCACTCTAACTCATATTATTAGCCATATTATGCTTATATGATCGATAGAACGACAGTTACTATACTTATTACTCTCATTATTATCAATCTAACTCATATTATTAGCCATATTATGCTTACATGATCGATAGAACGAGAATTACTATACTCACTACTCTTAGTATTATCAATCTAACTCATATTATTAGCCATATTATGCTTAAATGATCGATAGAACGACAAATACTATACTTATTACTCTTATTATTATCAATCTAACTCATATTATTAACCATATTATGCAGATATGATCGATAGAACTACAATCGCTATACTCATTACTCTTATTTTTATCAATCTAACTCATATTATTAGCCATATTATGCTTAAATGATCGATAGAACTACAATTACTATACTCATTACTCTTATTATTATCAATCCTACTCATATTATTACCCATATTATGCTGATATGATCGATAGAACGACATTCACTATACTTATTACACTCACTATTATCAATCTAACTCATATTATTAACCATATTATGCATATATGATCGATAGATCGACAATTACTATACTTATTACTCTTATTATTATCAATCTAACTCATATTATTAACCATATTGTGCTTATATGAGCGATAGAACGACAATTACTATATTTATTACATTCACTATTATCAATCTAACTCATATTATTAACCATATTATGCAGATATGATCGATAGAACGACAATTACTATACTCATTACTCTTATTATTATCAATCTAACTCATGCTATTAGCCATATTATGGTTATATGATCGATATAACGACAATTACTATACTTATTACTCTTATTATTATCAATCTAACTCATATTATTAACCATATTATGCAGATATGATTGATAGAACGACAATTACTATACTTATTACTCTTATTATTATCATTCTAACTCATATTATTAACCATATTATGCTGATATGATCGATAGAACGACAATTACTATACTGATTACACTTATTTTTATCAACCCAACTCATATTATTCGCCATATTATGCTAAAATGATCGATAGAACGACAACTACTATACTTATTACTCTTATTATTATGAATCTGACTCATATTATTAGCCATATTATGCTTATATGATCGATAGAATGAGAATTACTATACTCACTACTCTTAGTATTATCACTCTAACTCATATTATTAGCCATATTATGCTTATATGATCGATAGAACGACAGTTACTATACTTATTACTCTCATTATTATCAATCTAACTCATATTATTAGCCATATTATGCTTATATGATCGATAGAACGAGAATTACTATACTCACTACTCTTAGTATTATCAATCTAACTCATATTATTAGCCATATTATGCTTATATTGTCGATAGAACGACAATTACTATACTTATTACTGTTATTATTATCAATCTGACTCATATTATTAGCCATATTATGCTTAAATGATCGATAGAACGACAATTACTATACTTATTACTCTTATTATTATCAATCTAACTCATATTATTAGCCATATTATGCTTATATGATCGATAGAACGACAAATACTATACTTATTACTCTTATTATTATCAATCTAACTCATATTATTAACCATATTATGCAGATATGATCGATAGAACTACAATCACTATACTCGTTACTCTTATTTTTATCAATCTAACTCATATTATTAGCCATATTATGCTTAAATGATCGATAGAACTACAATTACTATACTCATTACTCTTATTATTATCAATCCTACTCATATTATTACCCATATTATGCTGATATGATCGATAGAACGACATTCACTATACTTATTACACTCACTGTTATCAATCTAACTCATATTATTAGCCATATTATGCTTAAATGATCGAAAGAACGACAATTACTATACTTATTACTCTTATAATTATCAATCTAACTCATATTATTAGCCATATTGTGCTTATATGAGCGATAGAACGACAATGACTATATTTATTGCACTCACTATTATCAATCTAACTCACATTATAAGCCATATTATGCTTATATGATCGATAGTACGACAATTACTATACTCATTACTCTTATTGTTATGAATCTAACTCATATTATTAACCATATTATGCAGGTATGATCGATAGAACGACAATTACTAGACTTATTACACTTATTATTATCAATCTGACTCATATTATTAGCCATGTTATGCTTATCTGATCGATAGTACGACAATTACTATACTCATTTCTCTTATTATTATCAATCTAATTCATATTATTAACCATATTATGCAATTATGATCGATAGAACGACAATTACTATACTTATTACACTTATTATTATCAATCTAACTCATATTATTAGCCATATTATGCTTATATGATCGATAGAACGACAAATACTATACTTATTACTCTTATTATTATCAATCTAACTCATATTATTAACCATATTATGCAGATATGATCGATAGAACTACAATCACTATACTCATTACTCTTATTTTTATCAATCTAACTCATATTATTAGCCATATTATGCTTAAATGATCGATAGAACTACAATTACTATACTCATTACTCTTATTATTATCAATCCTACTCATATTATTACCCATATTATGCTGATATGATCGATAGAACGACATTCACTATACTTATTACACTCACTGTTATCAATCTAACTCATATTATTAGCCATATTATGCTTAAATGATCGATAGAACGACAATTACTATACTTATTACTCTTATAATTATCAATCTAACTCATATTATTAGCCATATTGTGCTTATATGAGCGATAGAACGACAATGACTATATTTATTGCACTCACTATTATCAATCTAACTCACATTATAAGCCATATTATGCTTATATGATCGATAGTACGACAATTACTATACTCATTACTCTTATTGTTATGAATCTAACTCATATTATTAACCATATTATGCAGGTATGATCGATAGAACGACAATTACTATACTTATTACACTTATTATTATCAATCTAACTCATATTATTAGCCATATTATGCTTATATGATCGATAGAACGACAAATACTATACTTATTACTCTTATTATTATCAATCTAACTCATATTATTAACCATATTATGCAGATATGATCGATAGAACTACAATCACTATACTCATTACTCTTATTTTTATCAATCTAACTCATATTATTAGCCATATTATGCTTAAATGATCGATAGAACTACAATTACTATACTCATTACTCTTATTATTATCAATCCTACTCATATTATTACCCATATTATGCTGATATGATCGATAGAACGACATTCACTATACTTATTACACTCACTGTTATCAATCTAACTCATATTATTAGCCATATTATGCTTAAATGATCGATAGAACGACAATTACTATACTTATTACTCTTATAATTATCAATCTAACTCATATTATTAGCCATATTGTGCTTATATGAGCGATAGAACGACAATGACTATATTTATTGCACTCACTATTATCAATCTAACTCACATTATAAGCCATATTATGCTTATATGATCGATAGTACGACAATTACTATACTCATTACTCTTATTGTTATGAATCTAACTCATATTATTAACCATATTATGCAGGTATGATCGATAGAACGACAATTACTAGACTTATTACACTTATTATTATCAATCTGACTCATATTATTAGCCATGTTATGCTTATCTGATCGATAGTACGACAATTACTATACTCATTTCTCTTATTATTATCAATCTAATTCATATTATTAACCATATTATGCAATTATGATCGATAGAACGACAATTACTATACTTATTACACTTATTATTATCAATCTAACTCATATTATTAGCCATATTATGCTTATATGATCGATAGAACGACAATTACTATACTTATTACTCTTATTATTATCAATCTAACTCATATTATTAGCCATATTGTGCTTATATGAGCGATAGAACGACAATTACTATATTTATTACACTCACTATTATCAATCTAACTCATATTATTAACCATATTATGCAGATATGATCGATAGAATGACAATTACTATACTCATTACTCTTATTATTATCAATCTAACTCATGCTCTTAGCCATATTATGGTTATATGATCGATATAACGACAATTACTATACTTATTACTCTTATTATTATCAATCTAACTCATATTATTAACCATATTATGCAGATATGATCGATAGAACTACAATCACTATAGTCATTACTCTTATTATTATCAATCTAACTCGTATTATTAGCCATATTATGCTTATATGATCGATAGAACGACAAATACTATACTTATTACTCTTATTATTATCAATCTAACTCATTTTGTTAACCATATTATGCTAATATGATCGACAGAACGACAATTACTATACTTATTACACTCACTATTATCAATCTAACTCATATTATTAACCATATTATGCAGATATGATCGATAGCACGACATTTACTATACTTATTACTCTTGTTATTATCAACCTAACTCATATTATTAGCCATATTATGCTTATATGATCGATAGAACGACAATTACTATACTTATTATTCTTATTTTTATCAACCCAACTCATATTATTCCCCATATAATGCTTAAATGATCGATAGAACGACAATTACTATACTTATTACTCTTATTATTATGAATCTTACTCATATTATTAGCCATATTATGCTTATATGATCGATAGAACTACAATTACTATACTCATTACTCTTATTATTATCAATCCAACTCATATTATTACCCATATTATGCTGATATGATCGATAGAACGACATTCACTATACTTATTACATTTACTATTATCAATCTAACTCATATTATTAACCATATTATGCATATATGATCGATAGAACGACAACTACTATACTTATTACTCTTATAATTATCAATCTAACTCATATTATTAACCATATTGTGCTTATAAGAGCGATAGAACGACAATTACTATATTTATTACACTCACTATTATCAATCTAACTCATATTATTAACCATATTATGCAGATATGATCGATAGAACGACAATTACTATACTCATTACTCTTATTATTATCAATCTAACTCATGCTATTAGCCATATTATGGTTATATGATCGATATAACGACAATTACTATACTTATTACTCTTATTATTATCAATCTAACTCATATTATTAACCATATTATGCAGATATGATCGATAGAACGACAATTACTATACTTATTACTCTTATTATTATCATTCTAACTCATATTATTAACCATATTATGCAGATATGATCGATAGAACTACAATTACTATACTCATTACTCTTATTATTATCAATCTAACTCATATTATTAGCCATATTATGCTTATATGATCGATAGAACGACAATTACTATACTCACTCCTCTTAGTATTATCAATCTAACTCATATTATTAGCCATATTATGCTTATATGATCGAGAGAACGACAATTACTATACTTATTACCCTTATTATTATCAATCTAACTCATATTATTAGCCATATTATGCTTATATGATCGATAGAATGAGAATTACTATACTCACTACTCTTAGTATTATCACTCTAACTCATATTATTAGCCATATTATGCTTATATGATCGATAGAACGACAGTTACTATACTTATTACTCTCATTATTATCAATCTAACTCATATTATTAGCCATATTATGCTTATATGATCGATAGTACGACAATTACTATACTCATTACTCTTATTGTTATCAATCTAACTCATATTATTAACCATATTATGCTTGTATGATCGATAGAACTACAATTACTATACTCATTACTCTTATTATTATCAATCCAACTCATATTATTACCCATATTATGCTGATATGATCGATAGAACGACATTCACTATACTTATTACACTCACTATTATCAATCTAACTCATATTATTAACCATATTATGCAGATATGATCGATAGAACGACAATTACTATACTTATTACTCTTATTATTATCATTCTAACTCATATTATTAACCATATTATGCAGATATGATCGATAGAACTACAATTACTATACTCATTACTCTTATTATTATCAATCTAACTCATATTATTAGCCATATTATGCTTATATGATCGATAGAACGACAATTACTATACTCACTCCTCTTAGTATTATCAATCTAACTCATATTATTAGCCATATTATGCTTATATGATCGAGAGAACGACAATTACTATACTTATTACCCTTATTATTATCAATCTAACTCATATTATTAGCCATATTATGCTTATATGATCGATAGAATGAGAATTACTATACTCACTTCTCTTAGTATTATCACTCTAACTCATATTATTAGCCATATTATGCTTATATGATCGATAGAACGACAGTTACTATACTTATTACTCTCATTATTATCAATCTAACTCATATTATTAGCCATATTATGCTTACATGATCGATAGAACGAGAATTACTATACTCACTACTCTTAGTATTATCAATCTAACTCATATTATTAGCCATATTATGCTTAAATGATCGATAGAACGACAAATACTATACTTATTACTCTTATTATTATCAATCTAACTCATATTATTAACCATATTATGCAGATATGATCGATAGAACTACAATCGCTATACTCATTACTCTTATTTTTATCAATCTAACTCATATTATTAGCCATATTATGCTTAAATGATCGATAGAACTACAATTACTATACTCATTACTCTTATTATTATCAATCCTACTCATATTATTACCCATATTATGCTGATATGATCGATAGAACGACATTCACTATACTTATTACACTCACTATTATCAATCTAACTCATATTATTAACCATATTATGCATATATGATCGATAGATCGACAATTACTATACTTATTACTCTTATTATTATCAATCTAACTCATATTATTAACCATATTGTGCTTATATGAGCGATAGAACGACAATTACTATATTTATTACATTCACTATTATCAATCTAACTCATATTATTAACCATATTATGCAGATATGATCGATAGAACGACAATTACTATACTCATTACTCTTATTATTATCAATCTAACTCATGCTATTAGCCATATTATGGTTATATGATCGATATAACGACAATTACTATACTTATTACTCTTATTATTATCAATCTAACTCATATTATTAACCATATTATGCAGATATGATTGATAGAACGACAATTACTATACTTATTACTCTTATTATTATCATTCTAACTCATATTATTAACCATATTATGCTGATATGATCGATAGAACGACAATTACTATACTGATTACACTTATTTTTATCAACCCAACTCATATTATTCGCCATATTATGCTAAAATGATCGATAGAACGACAACTACTATACTTATTACTCTTATTATTATGAATCTGACTCATATTATTAGCCATATTATGCTTATATGATCGATAGAACTACAATTACTATACTCATTGCTCTTATTATTATCAATCCAACTCATATTATTACCCATATTATGCTAATATGATCGATAGAACGACATTCACTATACTTATTACACTCACTATTATCAATCTAACTCATATTATTAGCCATATTATGCTAATATGATCGATAGAACGACAATTAATATACTTATTACACTTATTATTATCAATCTAACTCATATTATTAGCCATATTATGCTTATATGATCGATAGAACGACAATAACTATACTTATTACCCTTATTATTATCAATCTAACTCATATTATTAGCCATATTGTGCTTATATGAGCGATAGAACGACAATTACTATACTTATTACTGTTATTATTATCAATCTAACTCATATTATTAGCCATATTATGCTTAAATGATCGATAGAACTACAATTACTATACTCATTACTCTTATTATTATCAATCTAACTCATATTATTAGCCATATTATGCTTATATGATCGATAGAACGATAATTACTATACTCACTGCTCTTAGTATTATCAATCTAACTCATATTATTAGCCATATTATGCTTATATTATCGATAGAACGACAATTACTATACTTATTACTGTTATTATTGTCAATCTGACTCATATTATTAGCCATATTATGCTTAAATGATCGATAGAACGACAATTACTATACTTATTACTCTTATTATTATCAATCTAACTCATATTATTAGCCATATTATGCTTAAATGATCGATAGAACTACAATTACTATACTCATTACTCTTATTATTATCAATCTAACTCATATTATTAGCCATATTATGCTTATATGATCGATAGAACGAGAATTACTATACTCACTGCTCTTAGTATTATCAATCTAACTCATATTATTAGCCATATTATGCTTATATTATCGATAGAACGACAATTACTATACTTATTACTGTTTTTATTATCAATCTGACTCATATTATTAGCCATATTATGCTTAAATGATCGATAGAACGACAATTACTATACTTATTACTCTTATTATTATCAATCTAACTCATATTATTAGCCATATTGTGCTTATATGAGCGATAGAACGACAATTACTATATTTATTACACTCACTATTATCAATCTAACTCATATTATTAACCATATTATGCAGATATGATCGATAGAACGACAATTACTATACTTATGACTCTTATTATTATCAATCTAACTTATATTATTAGCCATATTGTGCTTATATGATCGATAGAACGACAATTACTATACTTATTACTCTTATTATTGTAAATCTAACTGATATTATTAGCCATATTATGCTTATATGATCGATAGAACGACAATTACTATACTCGCTCCTCTTAGTATTATCAATCTAACTCATATTATTAGCCATATTATGCTTATATGATCGAGAGAACGACAATTACTATACTTATTACCCTTATTATTATCAATCTAACTCATATTATTAGCCATATTATGCTTATATGATCGATAGAATGAGAATTACTATACTCACTACTCTTAGTATTATCACTCTAACTCATATTATTAGCCATATTATGCTTATATGATCGATAGAACGACAGTTACTATACTTATTACTCTCATTATTATCAATCTAACTCATATTATTAGCCATATTATGCTTATATGATCGATAGAACGAGAATTACTATACTCACTACTCTTAGTATTATCAATCTAACTCATATTATTAGCCATATTATGCTTATATTGTCGATAGAACGACAATTACTATACTTATTACTGTTATTATTATCAATCTGACTCATATTATTAGCCATATTATGCTTAAATGATCGATAGAACGACAATTACTATACTTATTACTCTTATTATTATCAATCTAACTCATATTATTAGCCATATTATGCTTATATGATCGATAGAACGACAAATACTATACTTATTACTCTTATTATTATCAATCTAACTCATATTATTAACCATATTATGCAGATATGATCGATAGAACTACAATCACTATACTCATTACTCTTATTTTTATCAATCTAACTCATATTATTAGCCATATTATGCTTAAATGATCGATAGAACTACAATTACTATACTCATTACTCTTATTATTATCAATCCTACTCATATTATTACCCATATTATGCTGATATGATCGATAGAACGACATTCACTATACTTATTACACTCACTGTTATCAATCTAACTCATATTATTAGCCATATTATGCTTAAATGATCGAAAGAACGACAATTACTATACTTATTACTCTTATAATTATCAATCTAACTCATATTATTAGCCATATTGTGCTTATATGAGCGATAGAACGACAATGACTATATTTATTGCACTCACTATTATCAATCTAACTCACATTATAAGCCATATTATGCTTATATGATCGATAGTACGACAATTACTATACTCATTACTCTTATTGTTATGAATCTAACTCATATTATTAACCATATTATGCAGGTATGATCGATAGAACGACAATTACTAGACTTATTACACTTATTATTATCAATCTGACTCATATTATTAGCCATATTATGCTTATATGATCGATAGAACGACAAATACTATACTTATTACTCTTATTATTATCAATCTAACTCATATTATTAACCATATTATGCAGATATGATCGATAGAACTACAATCACTATACTCATTACTCTTATTTTTATCAATCTAACTCATATTATTAGCCATATTATGCTTAAATGATCGATAGAACTACAATTACTATACTCATTACTCTTATTATTATCAATCCTACTCATATTATTACCCATATTATGCTGATATGATCGATAGAACGACATTCACTATACTTATTACACTCACTGTTATCAATCTAACTCATATTATTAGCCATATTATGCTTAAATGATCGATAGAACGACAATTACTATACTTATTACTCTTATAATTATCAATCTAACTCATATTATTAGCCATATTGTGCTTATATGAGCGATAGAACGACAATGACTATATTTATTGCACTCACTATTATCAATCTAACTCACATTATAAGCCATATTATGCTTATATGATCGATAGTACGACAATTACTATACTCATTACTCTTATTGTTATGAATCTAACTCATATTATTAACCATATTATGCAGGTATGATCGATAGAACGACAATTACTATACTTATTATTCTTATTTTTATCAACCCAACTCATATTATTCCCCATATAATGCTTAAATGATCGATAGAACGACAATTACTATACTTATTACTCTTATTATTATGAATCTTACTCATATTATTAGCCATATTATGCTTATATGATCGATAGAACTACAATTACTATACTCATTACTCTTATTATTATCAATCCAACTCATATTATTACCCATATTATGCTGATATGATCGATAGAACGACATTCACTATACTTATTACATTTACTATTATCAATCTAACTCATATTATTAACCATATTATGCATATATGATCGATAGAACGACAACTACTATACTTATTACTCTTATAATTATCAATCTAACTCATATTATTAACCATATTGTGCTTATAAGAGCGATAGAACGACAATTACTATATTTATTACACTCACTATTATCAATCTAACTCATATTATTAACCATATTATGCAGATATGATCGATAGAACGACAATTACTATACTCATTACTCTTATTATTATCAATCTAACTCATGCTATTAACCATATTATGGTTATATGATCGATATAACGACAATTACTATACTTATTACTCTTATTATTATCAATCTAACTCATATTATTAGCCATATTGTGCTTATATGAGCGATAGAACGACAATTACTATATTTATTACACTCACCATTATCAATCTAACTCATATTATTAACCATATTATGCAGATATGATCGATAGAACGACAATTACTATACTCATTACTCTTATTATTATCAATCTAACTCATGCTATTAGCCATATTATGGTTATATGATCGATATAACGACAATTACTATACTTATTACTCTTATTATTATCAATCTAACTCATATTATTAACCATATTATGCAGATATGATCGATAGAACGACAATTACTATACTTATTACTCTTATTATTATCATTCTAACTCATATTATTAACCATATTATGCAGATATGATCGATAGAACTACAATTACTATACTCATTACTCTTATTATTATCAATCTAACTCATATTATTAGCCATATTATGCTTATATGATCGATAGAACGACAATTACTATACTCACTCCTCTTAGTATTATCAATCTAACTCATATTATTAGCCATATTATGCTTATATGATCGAGAGAACGACAATTACTATACTTATTACCCTTATTATTATCAATCTAACTCATATTATTAGCCATATTATGCTTATATGATCGATAGAATGAGAATTACTATACTCACTACTCTTAGTATTATCACTCTAACTCATATTATTAGCCATATTATGCTTATATGATCGATAGAACGACAGTTACTATACTTATTACTCTCATTATTATCAATCTAACTCATATTATTAGCCATATTATGCTTATATGATCGATAGTACGACAATTACTATACTCATTACTCTTATTGTTATCAATCTAACTCATATTATTAACCATATTATGCTTGTATGATCGATAGAACTACAATTACTATACTCATTACTCTTATTATTATCAATCCAACTCATATTATTACCCATATTATGCTGATATGATCGATAGAACGACATTCACTATACTTATTACACTCACTATTATCAATCTAACTCATATTATTAACCATATTATGCAGATATGATCGATAGAACGACAATTACTATACTTATTACTCTTATTATTATCATTCTAACTCATATTATTAACCATATTATGCAGATATGATCGATAGAACTACAATTACTATACTCATTACTCTTATTATTATCAATCTAACTCATATTATTAGCCATATTATGCTTATATGATCGATAGAACGACAATTACTATACTCACTCCTCTTAGTATTATCAATCTAACTCATATTATTAGCCATATTATGCTTATATGATCGAGAGAACGACAATTACTATACTTATTACCCTTATTATTATCAATCTAACTCATATTATTAGCCATATTATGCTTATATGATCGATAGAATGAGAATTACTATACTCACTTCTCTTAGTATTATCACTCTAACTCATATTATTAGCCATATTATGCTTATATGATCGATAGAACGACAGTTACTATACTTATTACTCTCATTATTATCAATCTAACTCATATTATTAGCCATATTATGCTTACATGATCGATAGAACGAGAATTACTATACTCACTACTCTTAGTATTATCAATCTAACTCATATTATTAGCCATATTATGCTTAAATGATCGATAGAACGACAAATACTATACTTATTACTCTTATTATTATCAATCTAACTCATATTATTAACCATATTATGCAGATATGATCGATAGAACTACAATCGCTATACTCATTACTCTTATTTTTATCAATCTAACTCATATTATTAGCCATATTATGCTTAAATGATCGATAGAACTACAATTACTATACTCATTACTCTTATTATTATCAATCCTACTCATATTATTACCCATATTATGCTGATATGATCGATAGAACGACATTCACTATACTTATTACACTCACTATTATCAATCTAACTCATATTATTAACCATATTATGCATATATGATCGATAGAACGACAATTACTATACTTATTACTCTTATTATTATCAATCTAACTCATATTATTAACCATATTATGCAGATATGATTGATAGAACGACAATTACTATACTTATTACTCTTATTATTATCATTCTAACTCATATTATTAACCATATTATGCTGATATGATCGATAGAACGACAATTACTATACTGATTACACTTATTTTTATCAACCCAACTCATATTATTCTCCATATTATGCTAAAATGATCGATAGAACGACAACTACTATACTTATTACTCTTATTATTATGAATCTGACTCATATTATTAGCCATATTATGCTTATATGATCGATAGAACTACAATTACTATACTCATTGCTCTTATTATTATCAATCCAACTCATATTATTAGCCATATTATGCTTATATGATCGATAGAACGATAATTACTATACTCACTGCTCTTAGTATTATCAATCTAACTCATATTATTAGCCATATTATGCTTATATTATCGATAGAACGACAATTACTATACTTATTACTGTTATTATTGTCAATCTGACTCATATTATTAGCCATATTATGCTTAAATGATCGATAGAACGACAATTACTATACTTATTACTCTTATTATTATCAATCTAACTCATATTATTAGCCATATTATGCTTAAATGATCGATAGAACTACAATTACTATACTCATTACTCTTATTATTATCAATCTAACTCATATTATTAGCCATATTATGCTTATATGATCGATAGAACGAGAATTACTATACTCACTGCTCTTAGTATTATCAATCTAACTCATATTATTAGCCATATTATGCTTATATTATCGATAGAACGACAATTACTATACTTATTACTGTTTTTATTATCAATCTGACTCATATTATTAGCCATATTATGCTTAAATGATCGATAGAACGACAATTACTATACTTATTACTCTTATTATTATCAATCTAACTCATATTATTAGCCATATTGTGCTTATATGAGCGATAGAACGACAATTACTATATTTATTACACTCACTATTATCAATCTAACTCATATTATTAACCATATTATGCAGATATGATCGATAGAACGACAATTACTATACTTATGACTCTTATTATTATCAATCTAACTTATATTATTAGCCATATTGTGCTTATATGATCGATAGAACGACAATTACTATACTTATTACTCTTATTATTGTAAATCTAACTGATATTATTAGCCATATTATGCTTATATGATCGATAGAACGACAATTACTATACTCGCTCCTCTTAGTATTATCAATCTAACTCATATTATTAGCCATATTATGCTTATATGATCGAGAGAACGACAATTACTATACTTATTACCCTTATTATTATCAATCTAACTCATATTATTAGCCATATTATGCTTATATGATCGATAGAATGAGAATTACTATACTCACTACTCTTAGTATTATCACTCTAACTCATATTATTAGCCATATTATGCTTATATGATCGATAGAACGACAGTTACTATACTTATTACTCTCATTATTATCAATCTAACTCATATTATTAGCCATATTATGCTTATATGATCGATAGAACGAGAATTACTATACTCACTACTCTTAGTATTATCAATCTAACTCATATTATTAGCCATATTATGCTTATATTGTCGATAGAACGACAATTACTATACTTATTACTGTTATTATTATCAATCTGACTCATATTATTAGCCATATTATGCTTAAATGATCGATAGAACGACAATTACTATACTTATTACTCTTATTATTATCAATCTAACTCATATTATTAGCCATATTATGCTTATATGATCGATAGAACGACAAATACTATACTTATTACTCTTATTATTATCAATCTAACTCATATTATTAACCATATTATGCAGATATGATCGATAGAACTACAATCACTATACTCATTACTCTTATTTTTATCAATCTAACTCATATTATTAGCCATATTATGCTTAAATGATCGATAGAACTACAATTACTATACTCATTACTCTTATTATTATCAATCCTACTCATATTATTACCCATATTATGCTGATATGATCGATAGAACGACATTCACTATACTTATTACACTCACTGTTATCAATCTAACTCATATTATTAGCCATATTATGCTTAAATGATCGAAAGAACGACAATTACTATACTTATTACTCTTATAATTATCAATCTAACTCATATTATTAGCCATATTGTGCTTATATGAGCGATAGAACGACAATGACTATATTTATTGCACTCACTATTATCAATCTAACTCACATTATAAGCCATATTATGCTTATATGATCGATAGTACGACAATTACTATACTCATTACTCTTATTGTTATGAATCTAACTCATATTATTAACCATATTATGCAGGTATGATCGATAGAACGACAATTACTAGACTTATTACACTTATTATTATCAATCTGACTCATATTATTAGCCATGTTATGCTTATCTGATCGATAGTACGACAATTACTATACTCATTTCTCTTATTATTATCAATCTAATTCATATTATTAACCATATTATGCAATTATGATCGATAGAACGACAATTACTATACTTATTACACTTATTATTATCAATCTAACTCATATTATTAGCCATATTATGCTTATATGATCGATAGAACGACAAATACTATACTTATTACTCTTATTATTATCAATCTAACTCATATTATTAGCCATATTATGCTTAAATGATCGATAGAACTACAATCACTATACTCATTACTCTTATTTTTATCAATCCTACTCATATTATTACCCATATTATGCTGATATGATCGATAGAACGACATTCACTATACTTATTACACTCACTGTTATCAATCTAACTCATATTATTAGCCATATTATGCTTAAATGATCGAAAGAACGACAATTACTATACTTATTACTCTTATAATTATCAATCTAACTCATATTATTAGCCATATTGTGCTTATATGAGCGATAGAACGACAATGACTATATTTATTGCACTCACTATTATCAATCTAACTCACATTATAAGCCATATTATGCTTATATGATCGATAGTACGACAATTACTATACTCATTACTCTTATTGTTATGAATCTAACTCATATTATTAACCATATTATGCAGGTATGATCGATAGAACGACAATTACTAGACTTATTACACTTATTATTATCAATCTGACTCATATTATTAGCCATGTTATGCTTATCTGATCGATAGTACGACAATTACTATACTCATTTCTCTTATTATTATCAATCTAATTCATATTATTAACCATATTATGCAATTATGATCGATAGAACGACAATTACTATACTTATTACACTTATTATTATCAATCTAACTCATATTATTAGCCATATTATGCTTATATGATCGATAGAACGACAAATACTATACTTATTACTCTTATTATTATCAATCTAACTCATATTATTAACCATATTATGCAGATATGATCGATAGAACTACAATCACTATACTCATTACTCTTATTTTTATCAATCTAACTCATATTATTAGCCATATTATGCTTAAATGATCGATAGAACTACAATTACTATACTCATTACTCTTATTATTATCAATCCTACTCATATTATTACCCATATTATGCTGATATGATCGATAGAACGACATTCACTATACTTATTACACTCACTGTTATCAATCTAACTCATATTATTAGCCATATTATGCTTAAATGATCGATAGAACGACAATTACTATACTTATTACTCTTATAATTATCAATCTAACTCATATTATTAGCCATATTGTGCTTATATGAGCGATAGAACGACAATGACTATATTTATTGCACTCACTATTATCAATCTAACTCACATTATAAGCCATATTATGCTTATATGATCGATAGTACGACAATTACTATACTCATTACTCTTATTGTTATGAATCTAACTCATATTATTAACCATATTATGCAGGTATGATCGATAGAACGACAATTACTATACTTATTACACTTATTATTATCAATCTAACTCATATTATTAGCCATATTATGCTTATATGATCGATAGAACGACAAATACTATACTTATTACTCTTATTATTATCAATCTAACTCATATTATTAACCATATTATGCAGATATGATCGATAGAACTACAATCACTATACTCATTACTCTTATTTTTATCAATCTAACTCATATTATTAGCCATATTATGCTTAAATGATCGATAGAACTACAATTACTATACTCATTACTCTTATTATTATCAATCCTACTCATATTATTACCCATATTATGCTGATATGATCGATAGAACGACATTCACTATACTTATTACACTCACTGTTATCAATCTAACTCATATTATTAGCCATATTATGCTTAAATGATCGATAGAACGACAATTACTATACTTATTACTCTTATAATTATCAATCTAACTCATATTATTAGCCATATTGTGCTTATATGAGCGATAGAACGACAATGACTATATTTATTGCACTCACTATTATCAATCTAACTCACATTATAAGCCATATTATGCTTATATGATCGATAGTACGACAATTACTAGACATATTACACTTATTATTATCAATCTGACTCATATTATTAGCCATGTTATGCTTATCTGATCGATAGTACGACAATTACTATACTCATTTCTCTTATTATTATCAATCTAATTCATATTATTAACCATATTATGCAATTATGATCGATAGAACGACAATTACTATACTTATTACACTTATTATTATCAATCTAACTCATATTATTAGCCATATTATGCTTATATGATCGATAGAACGACAATTACTATACTTATTACTCTTATTATTATCAATCTAACTCATATTATTAGCCATATTGTGCTTATATGAGCGATAGAACGACAATTACTATATTTATTACACTCACTATTATCAATCTAACTCATATTATTAACCATATTATGCAGATATGATCGATAGAATGACAATTACTATACTCATTACTCTTATTATTATCAATCTAACTCATGCTCTTAGCCATATTATGGTTATATGATCGATATAACGACAATTACTATACTTATTACTCTTATTATTATCAGTCTAACTCATATTATTAACCATATTATGCAGATATGATCGATAGAACTACAATCACTATAGTCATTACTGTTATTATTATCAATCTAACTCGTATTATTAGCCATATTATGCTTATATGATCGATAGAACGACAAGTACTATACTTATTACTCTTATTATTATCAATCTAACTCATTTTGTTAACCATATTATGCTAATATGATCGACAGAACGACAATTACTATACTTATTACACTCACTATTATCAATCTAACTCATATTATTAACCATATTATGCAGATATGATCGATAGCACGACATTTACTATACTTATTACTCTTGTTATTATCAACCTAACTCATATTATTAGCCATATTATGCTTATATGATCGATA
>NW_027474826.1:0-26866 GCF_050947335.1 Megachile rotundata | reverse complement strand
TGATAACAATAAGAGTAATGAGTACAGTAATTGTAGTTCTATTGATCATATCTGCATAATATGGTTAATAATATGAGTTAGATTGATAATAATAAGAGTAATAAGTATAGTAGTTGTAGTTCTATTGCTCATATAAGCATAATATGGCTAATAATATGAGTTAGATTGATAATAATAAGAGTAATAAGTGTAGTAATTGTCGTTCTATCGATCATTTAAGCATAATATGGCTAATAATATGAGTTAGATTGATAATACTAAGAGTAGTGAGTATAGTAATTCTCGTTCTATCGAACATATAAGCATAATATGGCTAATAATATGAGTTAGATTGATAACAATAAGAGTAATATGTATAGTAATTGTCGTTCTATCGATCATATAAGCATAATATGGCTAATAATATGAGTTAGATCGATAATAGTAACAGTAATAAGTATAGTAATTGTCGATCTATCGATAATATAAGCATAATATGGCTAATAATATGAGTTAGATTGATAATACTAAGAGTAGTGAGTATAGTAATTCTCGTTCTATGGATCATATAAGCATAATATGGCTAATGATATGAGTTAGATCGATAACATTAAGAGTAATAAGTATAGTAATTGTCGTTCTATCGATCATATAAGCATAATATGGCTAATAATATGAGTTAGAGTGATAATACTAAGAGTAGTGAGTATAGTAATTCTCATTCTAACGATCATATAAGCATAATATGGCTAATAATATGAGTTAGATTGATAATAATAAGAATAATGAGTTTAGTGATTGTCGTTCTATCGATCAAATTTGCATAATATGGTTAATAATAAGAGTTAGATTGATAACAGTGAGTGTAATAAGTATAGTAATTGTCGTCCTGTCAATCGTATAAGCATAATATGGCTAATAATATGAGTTAAATTGATAATAATAAGAGTAATAGGTACAGTAATTGTCGTTCTATCGATCATTTAAGCATAATATGGCTAATAATATGAGTTAGATTGATAATACTAAGAGTAGTGAGTATAGTAATTCTCGTTCTATCGAACATATAAGCATAATATGGCTAATAATATGAGTTAGAGTGATAATACTAAGAGTAGTGAGTATAGTAATTCTCATTCTATCGATCATTTAAGCATAATATGGCTAATAATATGAGTTAGATTGATAATAGTAACAGTAATAAGTATAGTAATTGTCGATCTATCGATAATATAAGCATAATATGGCTAATAATATGAGTTAGATTGATAATACTAAGAGTAGTGAGTATAGTAATTCTCGTTCTATCGAACATATAAGCATAATATGGCTAATAATATGAGTTAGATTGATAACAATAAGAGTAATATGTATAGTAATTGTCGTTCTATCGATCATATAAGCATAATATGGCTAATAATATGAGTTAGATCGATAATAGTAACAGTAATAAGTATAGTAATTGTCGATCTATCGATAATATAAGCATAATATGGCTAATAATATGAGTTAGATTGATAATACTAAGAGTAGTGAGTATAGTAATTCTCGTTCTATGGATCATATAAGCATAATATGGCTAATGATATGAGTTAGATTGATAACATTAAGAGTAATAAGTATAGTAATTGTCGTTCTATCGATCATATAAGCATAATATGGCTAATAATATGAGTTAGAGTGATAATACTAAGAGTAGTGAGTATAGTAATTCTCATTCTAACGATCATATAAGCATAATATGGCTAATAATATGAGTTAGATTGATAATAATAAGAATAATGAGTTTAGTGATTGTCGTTCTATCGATCAAATTTGCATAATATGGTTAATAATATGAGTTAGATTGATAACAGTGAGTGTAATAAGTATAGTAATTGTCGTCCTGTCAATCGTATAAGCATAATATGGCTAATAATATGAGTTAAATTGATAATAATAAGAGTAATAGGTACAGTAATTGTCGTTCTATCGATCATTTAAGCATAATATGGCTAATAATATGAGTTAGATTGATAATACTAAGAGTAGTGAGTATAGTAATTCTCGTTCTATCGAACATATAAGCATAATATGGCTAATAATATGAGTTAGAGTGATAATACTAAGAGTAGTGAGTATAGTAATTCTCATTCTATCGATCATTTAAGCATAATATGGCTAATAATATGAGTTAGATTGATAATAGTAACAGTAATAAGTATAGTAATTGTCGATCTATCGATAATATAAGCATAATATGGCTAATAATATGAGTTAGATTGATAATAATAAGAGCAATGAGTATAGTTATTGTCATTCTATCGATCGTATAAGCATAATATGGCTAATAATATGAGTTAGATTCATAATAATAAGAGTGATAAGTATAGTAATTGTCGTTCTATCGATAATATAAGCATAATATGGCTAATAATATGAGTTAGATTGATAATAATAAGAGTAATGAGTTTAGTGATTGTCGTTCTATCGATCAAATTTGCATAATATGGTTAATAATATGAGTTAGATTGATAATACTAAGAGTAGTGAGTATAGTAATTCTCGTTCTATCGATCATATAAGCATAATATGGCTAACAATATGAGTTAGATTGATAACAATAAGAGTAATAAGTATAGTAATTGTCGTTCTATCGATCATTTAAGCATAATATGGCTAATAATATGAGTTAGATTGATAATACTAAGAGTAGTGAGTATAGTAATTCTCGTTCTATCGATCATATAAGCATAATATGGCTAATAATATGAGTTAGATTGATAATAATAAGAGCAATGAGTATAGTAATTGTAGTTCTATCGATCATTTAAGCATAATATGGCTAATAATATGAGTTAGATTGATAATAATAACAGTAATAAGTATAGTAATTGTCGTTCTATCGATATTATAAGCATAATATTGTTAATAATATGAGTTAGATTGATAATAATACGAGTAATAAGTATAGTAATTGTCGTTCTATCGATCATTTAAGCATAATATGGCTAATAATATGAGTTAGGTTGATAATAATAAGACTAATATGTATAGTGATTGTCGTTCTATCGATCAAATTTGCATAATATGGTTAATAATATGTGTTAGATTGATAACAGTGAGTGCAATAAATATAGTAGTTGTCGTTCTGTCGATCATATAAGCATAATACGTCTAATAATATGAGTTAGGCTGATAATAATAAGAGTAATAGGTATAGTAAATGTCGTGCTATCGATCATATCTGCATAATATGGTTAATAATATGAGTTAGATTGATAATAATAAGAGTAATGAGTTTAGTGATTGTCGTTCTACCGATCAAATTTGCATAATATGGTTAATAATATGAGTTAGATTGATAACAGTGAGTGGAATAAGAATAGTAATTGTCATTCTATCGATCATATAAGCATAATATGGCTAATAATATGAGTTAGATTCATAATAATAAGAGTGATAAGTATAGTAATTGTCGTTCTATCGATAATATAAGCATAATATGGCTAATAATATGAGTTAGATTGATAATACTAAGAGTAGTGAGTATAGTAATTCTCGTTCTATCGATCATATAAGCATAATATGGCTAATAATATGAGTTAGATTGATAATACTAAGAGTAGTGAGTATAGTAATTCTCGTTCTATCGATCATATAAGCATAATATGGCTAAAAAGATGAGTTAGATTGATAACAATAAGAGTAATAAGTATAGTAATTGTCGTTCTATCGATCATATAAGCATAATATGGCTAATAATATGAGTTAGAGTGATAATACTAAGAGTAGTGAGTATAGTAATTCTCATTCTATCGATCATATAAGCATAATATGGCTAATAATATGAGTTAGATTGATAATAATAAGAGCAATGAGTATAGTAATTGTAGTTCTATCGATCATTTAAGCATAATATGGCTAATAATATGAGTTAGATTGATAATAATAACAGTAATAAGTATAGTAATTGTCGTTCTATCGATATTATAAGCATAATATTGTTAATAATATGAGTTAGATTGATAATAATACGAGTAATAAGTATAGTAATTGTCGTTCTATCGATCATTTAAGCATAATATGGCTAATAATATGAGTTAGGTTGATAATAATAAGACTAATATGTATAGTGATTGTCGTTCTATCGATCAAATTTGCATAATATGGTTAATAATATGAGTTAGATTGATAACAGTGAGTGCAATAAATATAGTAGTTGTCGTTCTGTCGATCATATAAGCATAATACGTCTAATAATATGAGTTAGGCTGATAATAATAAGAGTAATAGGTATAGTAAATGTCGTGCTATCGATCATATCTGCATAATATGGTTAATAATATGAGTTAGATTGATAATAGTGAGTGTAATAAGTATAGTAATTGTCGTTCTATCGATCATATAAGCATAATATGGCTAATAATATGAGTTAGATTGATAATAATAAGAGTAATAAGTATAGTAATTATCGTTCTATCGATCATTTAAGCATAATATGGCTAATAATATGAGTTAGATTGATAATAATAAGAGTAATAAGTGTAGTAATTGTCGTTCTATCGATCATTTAAGCATAATATGGCTAATAATATGAGTTAGATTGATAATAATAAGAGTAATAAGTGTAGTAATTGTCGTTCTATCGATCATATAAGCATAATATGGCCAATAATATAAGTTAGATTGATAATAGGAAGTGTAATAAGTATAGTAAATGTCGTTCTATCGATCATATAAGCATAATATGGGTAATAATATGAGTTAGGTTCATAATAATAAGAGTAATAATGATATTAAATGTCGTGCTATCGATCATATCGGCATAATATGGTTAATAATATGAGTTACATTGATAATAATAAGAGTAATGAGTATAGTAATTCTCATTCTATCGATCATATAAGCATAATATGGCTAATAATATGAGTTAGATTGATAATAATAAGAGTAATAACTACAGTAATTATCGTTCTATCGATCATTTAAGCATAATATGGCTAAGAATATGTGTTAGACTGATAACAATAAAAGTAATAAGTATAGTAATTGTCGTTCTATCGATCATATCTGCATAATATGGTTAATAATATGAGTTAGATTGATAATAATAAGAGTAATAAGTATAGTAGTTGTAGTTCTATTGCTCATATAAGCATAATATGGCTAATAATATGAGTTAGATTGATAATAATAAGAGTAATAAGTGTAGTAATTGTCGTTCTATCGATTATTTAAGCATAATATGGCTAATAATATGAGTTAGATTGATAATAATAAGAGTAATAAGTGTAGTAATTGTCGTTCTATCGATCATATAAGCATAATATGGTTAATAATATGAGTTAGATTGATAACAGTGAGTGTAATAAGTATAGTAATTGTCGTCCTGTCAATCATATAAGCATAATATGGCTAATAATATGTGTTAAATTAATAATAATAAGAGTAATAGGTACAGTAATTGTCGTTCTATCGATCATTTAAGCATAATATGGCTAATAATATGAGTTAGATTGATAATACTAAGAGTAGTAAGTATAGTAATTCTCGTTCTATCGATCATATCTGCATAATGTGGTTAATAATATGAGTTAGATTGATAATAGTAAGAGTAATGTGTATAGTAATTGTCGTTCTATCGATCATATAAGCATAATATGGCTAAAAATATGAGTTAGATTGATAACAATAAGAGTAATAAGTATAGTAATTGTCGTTCTATCGATCATATAAGCATAATATGGCTAATAATATGAGTTAGAGTGATAATACTAAGAGTAGTGAGTATAGTAATTCTCATTCTATCGATCATATAAGCATAATATGGCTAATAATATGAGTTAGATTGATAATAATAAGAGCAATGAGTATAGTAATTGTAGTTCTATCGATCATTTAAGCATAATATGGCTAATAATATGAGTCAGGTTGATAATAATAAGACTAATATGTATAGTGATTGTCGTTCTATCGATCAAATTTGCATAATATGGTTAATAATATGAGTTAGATTGATAACAGTGAGTGTAATAAATATAGTAGTTGTCGTTCTGTCGATCATATAAGCATAATACGTCTAATAATATGAGTTAGGCTGATAATAATAAGAGTAATAGGTATAGTAAAGGTCGTGCTATCGATCATATCTGCATAATATGGTTAATAATATGAGTTAGATTGATAATAGTGAGTGTAATAAGTATAGTAATTGTCGTTCTATCGATCATATAAGCATAATATGGGTAATAATATGAGTTAGGTTGATAACAATAAGAGTAATGAGTATAGTAATTGTAGTTCTATCGATCATACAAGCATAATATGGCTAATAATATGAGTTAGGTTCATAATAATAAGAGTAATAATGATATTAAATGTCGTGCCATCGATCATATCGGCATAATATGGTTAATAATATGAGTTACATTGATAATAATAAGAGTAATGAGTATAGTAATTCTCGTTCTATCGATCATATAAGCATAATATGGTTAATAATATGAGTTAGATTAATAACAGTGAGTGTAATAAGTATAGTAATTGTCGTCCTGTCAATCATATAAGCATAATATGGCTAATAATATGTGTTAAATTAATAATAATAAGAGTAATAGGTACAGTAATTGTCGTTCTATCGATCATTTAAGCATAATATGGCTAATAATATGAGTTAGATTGATAATACTAAGAGTAGTAAGTATAGTAATTCTCGTTCTATCGATCATATCTGCATAATGTGGTTAATAATATGAGTTAGATTGATAATAGTAAGAGTAATGTGTATAGTAATTGTCGTTCTATCGATCATATAAGCATAATATGGCTAATAATATGAGTTATATTTATAATAATAAGAGTAATAAGTATAGTAATTGTCGTTCTATCGATCATATAAGCATAATATGGTTAATAATATGAGTTAGATTGATAATAATAAGAGTAATAAGTATAGTGATTGTCATTCTATCGATCATATAAGCATAATATGGCTAATAATATGAGTTAGATTCATAATAATAAGAGTGATAAGTATAGTAATTGTCGTTCTATCGATAATATAAGCATAATATGGCTAATAATATGAGTTAGATTGATAATACTAAGAGTAGTGAGTATAGTAATTCTCGTTCTATCGATCATATAAGCATAATATGGCTAATAATATGAGTTATATTTATAATAATAAGAGTAATAAGTATAGTAATTGTCGTTCTATCGATCATATAAGCATAATATGTCTAATAATATGAGTTAGATTGATAACAATAAGAGTAATGAGTATAGTAATTGTAGTTCTATCGATCATATCTGCATAATATGGTTAATAATATGAGTTAGATTGATAATAATAAGAGTAATAAGTATAGTAGTTGTAGTTCTATTGCTCATATAAGCATAATATGGCTAATAATATGAGTTAGATTGATAATAATAAGAGTAATAAGTGTGGTAATTGTCGTTCTATCGATCATTTAAGCATAATATGGCTAATAATATGAGTTAGATTGATAATACTAAGAGTAGTGAGTATAGTAATTCTCGTTCTATCGAACATATAAGCATAATATGGCTAATAATATGAGTTAGATTGATAACAATAAGAGTAATATGTATAGTAATTGTCGTTCTATCGATCATTTAAGCATAATATGGCTAATAATATGAGTTAGATTGATAATAGTAACAGTAATAAGTATAGTAATTGTCGATCTATCGATAATATAAGCATAATATGGCTAATAATATGAGTTAGATTGATAATACTAAGTGTAGTGAGTATAGTAATTCTCGTTCTATGGATCATATAAGCATAATATGGCTAATGATATGAGTTAGATTGATAACAATAAGAGTAATAAGTATAGTAATTGTCGTTCTATCGATCATATAAGCATAACATGGCTAATAATATGAGTTAGAGTGATAATACTAAGAGTAGTGAGTATAGTAATTCTCATTCTATCGATCATATAAGCATAATATGGCTAATAATATGAGTTAGATTGATAATAATAAGAGTAATGAGTTTAGTGATTGTCGTTCTATCGATCAAATTTGCATAATATGGTTAATAATATGAGTTAGATTGATAATACTAAGAGTAGTGAGTATAGTAATTCTCGTTCTATCGATCATATAAGCATAATATGGCTAACAATATGAGTTAGATTGATAACAATAAGAGTAATAAGTATAGTAATTGTCGTTCTATCGATCATTTAAGCATAATATGGCTAATAATATGAGTTAGATTGATAATACTAAGAGTAGTGAGTATAGTAATTCTCGTTCTATCGATCATATAAGCATAATATGGCTAATAATATGAGTTAGATTGACAATACTAAGAGTAGTGAGTATAGTAATTCTCGTTCTATCGATCAAATTTGCATAATATGGTTAATAATATGAGTTAGATTGATAATACTAAGAGTAGTGAGTATAGTAATTCTCGTTCTATCGATCATATAAGCATAATATGGCTAACAATATGAGTTAGATTGATAACAATAAGAGTAATAAGTATAGTAATTGTCGTTCTATCGATCATTTAAGCATAATATGGCTAATACTATGAGTTAGATTGATAATACTAAGAGTAGTGAGTATAGTAATTCTCGTTCTATCGATCATATAAGCATAATATGGCTAATAATATGAGTTAGATTGACAATACTAAGAGTAGTGAGTATAGTAATTCTCGTTCTATCGATCATATAAGCATAATATGGCTAACAATATGAGTTAGATTGATAACAATAAGAGTAATAAGTATAGTAATTGTCGTTCTATCGATCATATAAGCATAATATGGCTAATAATATGAGTTAGATTGATAATACTAAGAGTAGTGAGTATAGTAATTCTCGTTCTATCGATCATATAAGCATAATATGGCTAAAAATATGAGTTAGATTGATAACAATAAGAGTAATAAGTATAGTAATTGTCGTTCTATCGATCATATAAGCATAATATGGCTAATAATATGAGTTAGAGTGATAATACTAAGAGTAGTGAGTATAGTAATTCTCATTCTATCGATCATATAAGCATAATATGGCTAATAATATGAGTTAGATTGATAATAATAAGAGCAATGAGTATAGTAATTGTAGTTCTATCGATCATTTAAGCATAATATGGCTAATAATATGAGTTAGATTGATAAAAATAACAGTAATAAGTATAGTAATTGTCGTTCTATCGATATTATAAGCATAATATTGTTAATAATATGAGTTAGATTGATAATAATACGAGTAATAAGAATAGTAATTGTCGTTCTATCGATCATTTAAGCATAATATGGCTAATAATATGAGTTAGGTTGATAATAATAAGACTAATATGTATAGTGATTGTCGTTCTATCGATCAAATTTGCATAATATGGTTAATAATATGAGTTAGATTGATAACAGTGAGTGTAATAAATATAGTAGTTGTCGTTCTGTCGATCATATAAGCATAATACGTCTAATAATATGAGTTAGGCTGATAATAATAAGAGTAATAGGTATAGTAAATGTCGTGCTATCGTTCATATCTGCATAATATGGTTAATAATATGAGTTAGATTGATAATAGTGAGTGTAATAAGTATAGTAATTGTCGTTCTATCGACCATATAAGCATAATATGGCTAATAATATGAGTTAGATTGATAATAATAAGAGTAATAAGTATAGTAGTTGTAGTTCTATTGCTCATATAAGCATAATATGGCTAATAATATGAGTTAGATTGATAATAATAAGAGTAATAAGTGTAGTAATTGTCGTTCTATCGATCATTTAAGCATAATATGGCTAATAATATGAGTTAGATTGATAATAATAAGAGTAATAAGTATAGTAATTGTCATTCTATCGATCATATAAGCATAATATGGCTAATAATATGAGTTAGATTCATAATAATAAGAGTGATAAGTATAGTAATTGTCGTTCTATCGATAATATAAGCATAATATGGCTAATAATATGAGTTAGATTGATAATACTAAGAGTAGTGAGTATAGTAATTCTCGTTCTATCGATCATATAAACATAATATGGCTAATAATATGAGTTGTATTTATAATAATAAGAGTAATAAGTATAGTAATTGTCGTTCTATCGATCATATAAGCATAATATGTCTAATAATATGAGTTAGATTGATAACAATAAGAGTAATGAGTATAGTAATTGTAGTTCTATCGATCATATCTGCATAATATGGTTAATAATATGAGTTAGATTGATAATAATAAGAGTAATAAGTATAGTAGTTGTAGTTCTATTGCTCATATAAGCATAATATGGCTAATAATATGAGTTAGAGTGATAATACTAAGAGTAGTGAGTATAGTAATTCTCATTCTAACGATCATATAAGCATAATATGGCTAATAATATGAGTTAGATTGATAATAATAAGAATAATGAGTTTAGTGATTGTCGTTCTATCGATCAAATTTGCATAATATGGTTAATAATATGAGTTAGATTGATAACAGTGAGTGTAATAAGTATAGTAATTGTCGTCCTGTCAATCGTATAAGCATAATATGGCTAATAATATGAGTTAAATTGATAATAATAAGAGTAATAGGTACAGTAATTGTCGTTCTATCGATCATTTAAGCATAATATGGCTAATAATATGAGTTAGATTGATAATACTAAGAGTAGTGAGTATAGTAATTCTCGTTCTATCGAACATATAAGCATAATATGGCTAATAATATGAGTTAGAGTGATAATACTAAGAGTAGTGAGTATAGTAATTCTCATTCTATCGATCATTTAAGCATAATATGGCTAATAATATGAGTTAGATTGATAATAGTAACAGTAATAAGTATAGTAATTGTCGATCTATCGATAATATAAGCATAATATGGCTAATAATATGAGTTAGATTGATAATACTAAGAGTAGTGAGTATAGTAATTCTCGTTCTATCGATCATATAAGCATAATATGGCTAAAAATATGAGTTAGATTGATAACAATAAGAGTAATAAGTATAGTAATTGTCGTTCTATCGATCATATAAGCATAATATGGCTAATAATATGAGTTAGAGTGATAATACTAAGAGTAGTGAGTATAGTAATTCTCATTCTATCGATCATATAAGCATAATATGGCTAATAATATGAGTTAGATTGATAATAATAAGAGCAATGAGTATAGTTATTGTCATTCTATCGATCGTATAAGCATAATATGGCTAATAATATGAGTTAGATTCATAATAATAAGAGTGATAAGTATAGTAATTGTCGTTCTATCGATAATATAAGCATAATATGGCTAATAATATGAGTTAGATTGATAATAATAAGAGTAATGAGTTTAGTGATTGTCGTTCTATCGATCAAATTTGCATAATATGGTTAATAATATGAGTTAGATTGATAACAGTGAGTGGAATAAGAATAGTAATTGTCATTCTATCGATCATATAAGCATAATATGGCTAATAATATGAGTTAGATTCATAATAATAAGAGTGATAAGTATAGTAATTGTCGTTCTATCGATAATATAAGCATAATATGGCTAATAATATGAGTTAGATTGATAATACTAAGAGTAGTGAGTATAGTAATTCTCGTTCTATCGATCATATAAGCATAATATGGCTAATAATATGAGTTATATTTATAATAATAAGAGTAATAAGTATAGTAATTGTCGTTCTATCGATCATATAAGCATAATATGTCTAATAATATGAGTTAGATTGATAACAATAAGAGTAATGAGTAGAGTAATTGTAGTTCTATCGATCATATAAGCATAATATGGCTAATAATATGAGTTAGATTGATAATACTAAGAGTAGTGAGTATAGTAATTCTCGTTCTATCGATCATATAAGCATAATATGGCTAAAAATATGAGTTAGATTGATAACAATAAGAGTAATAAGTATAGTAATTGTCGTTCTATCGATCATATAAGCATAATATGGCTAATAATATGAGTTAGAGTGATAATACTAAGAGTAGTGAGTATAGTAATTCTCATTCTATCGATCATATAAGCATAATATGGCTAATAATATGAGTTAGATTGATAATAATAAGAGCAATGAGTATAGTAATTGTAGTTCTATCGATCATTTAAGCATAATATGGCTAATAATATGAGTTAGATTGATAATAATAACAGTAATAAGTATAGTAATTGTCGTTCTATCGATATTATAAGCATAATATTGTTAATAATATGAGTTAGATTGATAATAATACGAGTAATAAGTATAGTAATTGTCGTTCTATCGATCATTTAAGCATAATATGGCTAATAATATGAGTTAGGTTGATAATAATAAGACTAATATGTATAGTGATTGTCGTTCTATCGATCAAATTTGCATAATATGGTTAATAATATGAGTTAGATTGATAACAGTGAGTGCAATAAATATAGTAGTTGTCGTTCTGTCGATCATATAAGCATAATACGTCTAATAATATGAGTTAGGCTGATAATAATAAGAGTAATAGGTATAGTAAATGTCGTGCTATCGATCATATCTGCATAATATGGTTAATAATATGAGTTAGATTGATAATAATAAGAGTAATGAGTTTAGTGATTGTCGTTCTACCGATCAAATTTGCATAATATGGTTAATAATATGAGTTAGATTGATAACAGTGAGTGGAATAAGAATAGTAATTGTCATTCTATCGATCATATAAGCATAATATGGCTAATAATATGAGTTAGATTCATAATAATAAGAGTGATAAGTATAGTAATTGTCGTTCTATCGATAATATAAGCATAATATGGCTAATAATATGAGTTAGATTGATAATACTAAGAGTAGTGAGTATAGTAATTCTCGTTCTATCGATCATATAAGCATAATATGGCTAATAATATGAGTTATATTTATAATAATAAGAGTAATAAGTATAGTAATTGTCGTTCTATCGATCATATAAGCATAATATGTCTAATAATATGAGTTAGATTGATAACAATAAGAGTAATGAGTATAGTAATTGTAGTTCTATCGATCATATAAGCATAATATGGCTAATAATATGAGTTAGATTGATAATACTAAGAGTAGTGAGTATAGTAATTCTCGTTCTATGGATCATATAAGCATAATATGGCTAATGATATGAGTTAGATTGATAACATTAAGAGTAATAAGTATAGTAATTGTCGTTCTATCGATCATATAAGCATAATATGGCTAATAATATGAGTTAGAGTGATAATACTAAGAGTAGTGAGTATAGTAATTCTCATTCTAACGATCATATAAGCATAATATGGCTAATAATATGAGTTAGATTGATAATAATAAGAATAATGAGTTTAGTGATTGTCGTTCTATCGATCAAATTTGCATAATATGGTTAATAATATGAGTTAGATTGATAACAGTGAGTGTAATAAGTATAGTAATTGTCGTCCTGTCAATCGTATAAGCATAATATGGCTAATAATATGAGTTAAATTGATAATAATAAGAGTAATAGGTACAGTAATTGTCGTTCTATCGATCATTTAAGCATAATATGGCTAATAATATGAGTTAGATTGATAATACTAAGAGTAGTGAGTATAGTAATTCTCGTTCTATCGAACATATAAGCATAATATGGCTAATAATATGAGTTAGAGTGATAATACTAAGAGTAGTGAGTATAGTAATTCTCATTCTATCGATCATTTAAGCATAATATGGCTAATAATATGAGTTAGATTGATAATAGTAACAGTAATAAGTATAGTAATTGTCGATCTATCGATAATATAAGCATAATATGGCTAATAATATGAGTTAGATTGATAATAATAAGAGCAATGAGTATAGTTATTGTCATTCTATCGATCGTATAAGCATAATATGGCTAATAATATGAGTTAGATTCATAATAATAAGAGTGATAAGTATAGTAATTGTCGTTCTATCGATAATATAAGCATAATATGGCTAATAATATGAGTTAGATTGATAATAATAAGAGTAATGAGTTTAGTGATTGTCGTTCTATCGATCAAATTTGCATAATATGGTTAATAATATGAGTTAGATTGATAACAGTGAGTGGAATAAGAATAGTAATTGTCATTCTATCGATCATATAAGCATAATATGGCTAATAATATGAGTTAGATTCATAATAATAAGAGTGATAAGTATAGTAATTGTCGTTCTATCGATAATATAAGCATAATATGGCTAATAATATGAGTTAGATTGATAATACTAAGAGTAGTGAGTATAGTAATTCTCGTTCTATCGATCATATAAGCATAATATGGCTAATAATATGAGTTATATTTATAATAATAAGAGTAATAAGTATAGTAATTCTCGTTCTATCGATCATATAAGCATAATATGGCTAAAAATATGAGTTAGATTGATAACAATAAGAGTAATAAGTATAGTAATTGTCGTTCTATCGATCATATAAGCATAATATGGCTAATAATATGAGTTAGAGTGATAATACTAAGAGTAGTGAGTATAGTAATTCTCATTCTATCGATCATATAAGCATAATATGGCTAATAATATGAGTTAGATTGATAATAATAAGAGCAATGAGTATAGTAATTGTAGTTCTATCGATCATTTAAGCATAATATGGCTAATAATATGAGTTAGATTGATAATAATAACAGTAATAAGTATAGTAATTGTCGTTCTATCGATATTATAAGCATAATATTGTTAATAATATGAGTTAGATTGATAATAATACGAGTAATAAGTATAGTAATTGTCGTTCTATCGATCATTTAAGCATAATATGGCTAATAATATGAGTTAGATTGATAATACTAAGAGTAGTGAGTATAGTAATTCTCGTTCTATCGAACATATAAGCATAATATGGCTAATAATATGAGTTAGATTGATAACAATAAGAGTAATATGTATAGTAATTGTCGTTCTATCGATCATATAAGCATAATATGGCTAATAATATGAGTTAGATCGATAATAGTAACAGTAATAAGTATAGTAATTGTCGATCTATCGATAATATAAGCATAATATGGCTAATAATATGAGTTAGATTGATAATACTAAGAGTAGTGAGTATAGTAATTCTCGTTCTATGGATCATATAAGCATAATATGGCTAATGATATGAGTTAGATTGATAACATTAAGAGTAATAAGTATAGTAATTGTCGTTCTATCGATCATATAAGCATAATATGGCTAATAATATGAGTTAGAGTGATAATACTAAGAGTAGTGAGTATAGTAATTCTCATTCTAACGATCATATAAGCATAATATGGCTAATAATATGAGTTAGATTGATAATAATAAGAATAATGAATTTAGTGATTGTCGTTCTATCGATCAAATTTGCATAATATGGTTAATAATATGAGTTAGATTGATAACAGTGAGTGTAATAAGTATAGTAATTGTCGTCCTGTCAATCGTATAAGCATAATATGGCTAATAATATGAGTTAAATTGATAATAATAAGAGTAATAGGTACAGTAATTGTCGTTCTATCGATCATTTAAGCATAATATGGCTAATAATATGAGTTAGATTGATAATACTAAGAGTAGTGAGTATAGTAATTCTCGTTCTATCGATCATATAAGCATAATATGGCTAATAATATGAGTTAGAGTGATAATACTAAGAGTAGTGAGTATAGTAATTCTCATTCTATCGATCATTTAAGCATAATATGGCTAATAATATGAGTTAGATTGATAATAGTAACAGTAATAAGTATAGTAATTGTCGATCTATCGATAATATAAGCATAATATGGCTAATAATATGAGTTAGATTGATAATACTAAGAGTAGTGAGTATAGTAATTCTCGTTCTATCGATCATATAAGCATAATATGGCTAAAAATATGAGTTAGATTGATAACAATAAGAGTAATAAGTATAGTAATTGTCGATCTATCGATAATATAAGCATAATATGGCTAATAATATGAGTTAGATTGATAATACTAAGAGTAGTGAGTATAGTAATTCTCGTTCTATGGATCATATAAGCATAATATGGCTAATGATATGAGTTGGATTGATAACATTAAGAGTAATAAGTATAGTAATTGTCGTTCTATCGATCATATAAGCATAATATGGCTAATAATATGAGTTAGAGTGATAATACTAAGAGTAGTGAGTATAGTAATTCTCATTCTAACGATCATATAAGCATAATATGGCTAATAATATGAGTTAGATTGATAATAATAAGAATAATGAGTTTAGTGATTGTCGTTCTATCGATCAAATTTGCATAATATGGTTAATAATATGAGTTAGATTGATAACAGTGAGTGTAATAAGTATAGTAATTGTCGTCCTGTCAATCGTATAAGCATAATATGGCTAATAATATGAGTTAAATTGATAATAATAAGAGTAATAGGTACAGTAATTGTCGTTCTATCGATCATTTAAGCATAATATGGCTAATAATATGAGTTAGATTGATAATACTAAGAGTAGTGAGTATAGTAATTCTCGTTCTATCGAACATATAAGCATAATATGGCTAATAATATGAGTTAGAGTGATAATACTAAGAGTAGTGAGTATAGTAATTCTCATTCTATCGATCATTTAAGCATAATATGGCTAATAATATGAGTTAGATTGATAATAGTAACAGTAATAAGTATAGTAATTGTCGATCTATCGATAATATAAGCATAATATGGCTAATAATATGAGTTAGATTGATAATAATAAGAGCAATGAGTATAGTTATTGTCATTCTATCGATCGTATAAGCATAATATGGCTAATAATATGAGTTAGATTCATAATAATAAGAGTGATAAGTATAGTAATTGTCGTTCTATCGATAATATAAGCATAATATGGCTAATAATATGAGTTAGATTGATAATAATAAGAGTAATGAGTTTAGTGATTGTCGTTCTATCGATCAAATTTGCATAATATGGTTAATAATATGAGTTAGATTGATAACAGTGAGTGGAATAAGAATAGTAATTGTCATTCTATCGATCATATAAGCATAATATGGCTAATAATATGAGTTAGATTCATAATAATAAGAGTGATAAGTATAGTAATTGTCGTTCTATCGATAATATAAGCATAATATGGCTAATAATATGAGTTAGATTGATAATACTAAGAGTAGTGAGTATAGTAATTCTCGTTCTATCGATCATATAAGCATAATATGGAAAATAATATGAGTTATATTTATAATAATAAGAGTAATAAGTATAGTAATTGTCGTTCTATCGATCATATAAGCATAATATGTCTAATAATATGAGTTAGATTGATAACAATAAGAGTAATGAGTAGAGTAATTGTAGTTCTATCGATCATATAAGCATAATATGGCTAATAATATGAGTTAGATTGATAATACTAAGAGTAGTGAGTATAGTAATTCTCGTTCTATCGATCATATAAGCATAATATGGCTAAAAATATGAGTTAGATTGATAACAATAAGAGTAATAAGTATAGTAATTGTCGTTCTATCGATCATATAAGCATAATATGGCTAATAATATGAGTTAGAGTGATAATACTAAGAGTAGTGAGTATAGTAATTCTCATTCTATCGATCATATAAGCATAATATGGCTAATAATATGAGTTAGATTGATAATAATAAGAGCAATGAGTATAGTAATTGTAGTTCTATCGATCATTTAAGCATAATATGGCTAATAATATGAGTTAGATTGATAATAATAACAGTAATAAGTATAGTAATTGTCGTTCTATCGATATTATAAGCATAATATTGTTAATAATATGAGTTAGATTGATAATAATAACAGTAATAAGTATAGTAATTGTCGTTCTATCGATATTATAAGCATAATATTGTTAATAATATGAGTTAGATTGATAATAATACGAGTAATAAGTATAGTAATTGTCGTTCTATCGATCATTTAAGCATAATATGGCTAATAATATGAGTTAGATTGATAATACTAAGAGTAGTGAGTATAGTAATTCTCGTTCTATCGAACATATAAGCATAATATGGCTAATAATATGAGTTAGATTGATAACAATAAGAGTAATATGTATAGTAATTGTCGTTCTATCGATCATATAAGCATAATATGGCTAATAATATGAGTTAGATCGATAATAGTAACAGTAATAAGTATAGTAATTGTCGATCTATCGATAATATAAGCATAATATGGCTAATAATATGAGTTAGATTGATAATACTAAGAGTAGTGAGTATAGTAATTCTCGTTCTATGGATCATATAAGCATAATATGGCTAATGATATGAGTTAGATTGATAACATTAAGAGTAATAAGTATAGTAATTGTCGTTCTATCGATCATATAAGCATAATATGGCTAATAATATGAGTTAGAGTGATAATACTAAGAGTAGTGAGTATAGTAATTCTCATTCTAACGATCATATAAGCATAATATGGCTAATAATATGAGTTAGATTGATAATAATAAGAATAATGAATTTAGTGATTGTCGTTCTATCGATCAAATTTGCATAATATGGTTAATAATATGAGTTAGATTGATAACAGTGAGTGTAATAAGTATAGTAATTGTCGTCCTGTCAATCGTATAAGCATAATATGGCTAATAATATGAGTTAAATTGATAATAATAAGAGTAATAGGTACAGTAATTGTCGTTCTATCGATCATTTAAGCATAATATGGCTAATAATATGAGTTAGATTGATAATACTAAGAGTAGTGAGTATAGTAATTCTCGTTCTATCGATCATATAAGCATAATATGGCTAATAATATGAGTTAGAGTGATAATACTAAGAGTAGTGAGTATAGTAATTCTCATTCTATCGATCATTTAAGCATAATATGGCTAATAATATGAGTTAGATTGATAATAGTAACAGTAATAAGTATAGTAATTGTCGATCTATCGATAATATAAGCATAATATGGCTAATAATATGAGTTAGATTGATAATACTAAGAGTAGTGAGTATAGTAATTCTCGTTCTATCGATCATATAAGCATAATATGGCTAAAAATATGAGTTAGATTGATAACAATAAGAGTAATAAGTATAGTAATTGTCGTTCTATCGATCATATAAGCATAATATGGCTAATAATATGAGTTAGAGTGATAATACTAAGAGTAGTGAGTATAGTAATTCTCATTCTATCGATCATATAAGCATAATATGGCTAATAATATGAGTTAGATTGATAATAATAAGAGCAATGAGTATAGTTATTGTCATTCTATCGATCGTATAAGCATAATATGGCTAATAATATGAGTTAGATTCATAATAATAAGAGTGATAAGTATAGTAATTGTCGTTCTATCGATAATATAAGCATAATATGGCTAATAATATGAGTTAGATTGATAATAATAAGAGTAATGAGTTTAGTGATTGTCGTTCTATCGATCAAATTTGCATAATATGGTTAATAATATGAGTTAGATTGATAACAGTGAGTGGAATAAGAATAGTAATTGTCATTCTATCGATCATATAAGCATAATATGGCTAATAATATGAGTTAGATTCATAATAATAAGAGTGATAAGTATAGTAATTGTCGTTCTATCGATAATATAAGCATAATATGGCTAATAATATGAGTTAGATTGATAATACTAAGAGTAGTGAGTATAGTAATTCTCGTTCTATCGATCATATAAGCATAATATGGCTAATAATATGAGTTATATTTATAATAATAAGAGTAATAAGTATAGTAATTGTCGTTCTATCGATCATATAAGCATAATATGTCTAATAATATGAGTTAGATTGATAACAATAAGAGTAATGAGTAGAGTAATTGTAGTTCTATCGATCATATAAGCATAATATGGCTAATAATATGAGTTAGATTGATAATACTAAGAGTAGTGAGTATAGTAATTCTCGTTCTATCGATCATATAAGCATAATATGGCTAAAAATATGAGTTAGATTGATAACAATAAGAGTAATAAGTATAGTAATTGTCGTTCTATCGATCATATAAGCATAATATGGCTAATAATATGAGTTAGAGTGATAATACTAAGAGTAGTGAGTATAGTAATTCTCATTCTATCGATCATATAAGCATAATATGGCTAATAATATGAGTTAGATTGATAATAATAAGAGCAATGAGTATAGTAATTGTAGTTCTATCGATCATTTAAGCATAATATGGCTAATAATATGAGTTAGATTGATAATAATAACAGTAATAAGTATAGTAATTGTCGTTCTATCGATATTATAAGCATAATATTGTTAATAATATGAGTTAGATTGATAATAATACGAGTAATAAGTATAGTAATTGTCGTTCTATCGATCATTTAAGCATAATATGGCTAATAATATGAGTTAGGTTGATAATAATAAGACTAATATGTATAGTGATTGTCGTTCTATCGATCAAATTTGCATAATATGGTTAATAATATGAGTTAGATTGATAACAGTGAGTGCAATAAATATAGTAGTTGTCGTTCTGTCGATCATATAAGCATAATACGTCTAATAATATGAGTTAGGCTGATAATAATAAGAGTAATAGGTATAGTAAATGTCGTGCTATCGATCATATCTGCATAATATGGTTAATAATATGAGTTAGATTGATAATAATAAGAGTAATGAGTTTAGTGATTGTCGTTCTACCGATCAAATTTGCATAATATGGTTAATAATATGAGATAGATTGATAACAGTGAGTGGAATAAGAATAGTAATTGTCATTCTATCGATCATATAAGCATAATATGGCTAATAATATGAGTTAGATTCATAATAATAAGAGTGATAAGTATAGTAATTGTCGTTCTATCGATAATATAAGCATAATATGGCTAATAATATGAGTTAGATTGATAATACTAAGAGTAGTGAGTATAGTAATTCTCGTTCTATCGATCATATAAGCATAATATGGCTAATAATATGAGTTATATTTATAATAATAAGAGTAATAAGTATAGTAATTGTCGTTCTATCGATCATATAAGCATAATATGTCTAATAATATGAGTTAGATTGATAACAATAAGAGTAATGAGTATAGTAATTGTAGTTCTATCGATCATATAAGCATAATATGGCTAATAATATGAGTTAGATTGATAATACTAAGAGTAGTGAGTATAGTAATTCTCGTTCTATCGATCATATAAGCATAATATGGCTAAAAATATGAGTTAGATTGATAACAATAAGAGTAATAAGTATAGTAATTGTCGTTCTATCGATCATATAAGCATAATATGGCTAATAATATGAGTTAGAGTGATAATACTAAGAGTAGTGAGTATAGTAATTCTCATTCTATCGATCATATAAGCATAATATGGCTAATAATATGAGTTAGATTGATAATAATAAGAGCAATGAGTATAGTAATTGTAGTTCTATCGATCATTTAAGCATAATATGGCTAATAATATGAGTTAGATTGATAATAATAACAGTAATAAGTATAGTAATTGTCGTTCTATCGATATTATAAGCATAATATTGTTAATAATATGAGTTAGATTGATAATAATACGAGTAATAAGTATAGTAATTGTCGTTCTATCGATCATTTAAGCATAATATGGCTAATAATATGAGTTAGGTTGATAATAATAAGACTAATATGTATAGTGATTGTCGTTCTATCGATCAAATTTGCATAATATGGTTAATAATATGAGTTAGATTGATAACAGTGAGTGCAATAAATATAGTAGTTGTCGTTCTGTCGATCATATAAGCATAATACGTCTAATAATATGAGTTAGGCTGATAATAATAAGAGTAATAGGTATAGTAAATGTCGTGCTATCGATCATATCTGCATAATATGGTTAATAATATGAGTTAGATTGATAATAGTGAGTGTAATAAGTATAGTAATTGTCGTTCTATCGATCATATAAGCATAATATGGCTAATAATATGAGTTAGATTGATAATAATAAGAGTAATAAGTATAGTAATTATCGTTCTATCGATCATTTAAGCATAATATGGCTAATAATATGAGTTAGATTGATAATAATAAGAGTAATAAGTGTAGTAATTGTCGTTCTATCGATCATTTAAGCATAATATGGCTAATAATATGAGTTAGATTGATAATAATAAGAGTAATAAGTGTAGTAATTGTCGTTCTATCGATCATATAAGCATAATATGGCCAATAATATAAGTTAGATTGATAATAGGAAGTGTAATAAGTATAGTAAATGTCGTTCTATCGATCATATAAGCATAATATGGGTAATAATATGAGTTAGGTTCATAATAATAAGAGTAATAATGATATTAAATGTCGTGCTATCGATCATAGCGGCATAATATGGTTAATAATATGAGTTACATTGATAATAATAAGAGTAATGAGTATAGTAATTCTCATTCTATCGATCATATAAGCATAATATGGCTAATAATATGAGTTAGATTGATAATAATAAGAGTAATGAGTTTAGTGATTGTCGTTCTATCGATCAAATTTGCATAATATGGTTAATAATATGAGTTAGATTGATAACAGTGAGTGTAATAAATATAGTAGTTGTCGTTCTGTCGATCATATAAGCATAATACGTCTAATAATATGAGTTAGGCTGATAATAATAAGAGTAATAGGTATAGTAAATGTCGTGCTATCGTTCATATCTGCATAATATGGTTAATAATATGAGTTAGATTGATAATAGTGAGTGTAATAAGTATAGTAATTGTCGTTCTATCGATCATATAAGCATAATATGGCTAATAATATGAGTTAGATTGATAATAATAAGAGTAATAAGTATAGTAGTTGTAGTTCTATTGCTCATATAAGCATAATATGGCTAATAATATGAGTTAGATTGATAATAATAAGAGTAATAAGTGTAGTAATTGTCGTTCTATCGATCATTTAAGCATAATATGGCTAATAATATGAGTTAGATTGATAATAATAAGAGTAATAAGTATAGTAATTGTCATTCTATCGATCATATAAGCATAATATGGCTAATAATATGAGTTAGATTCATAATAATAAGAGTGATAAGTATAGTAATTGTCGTTCTATCGATAATATAAGCATAATATGGCTAATAATATGAGTTAGATTGATAATACTAAGAGTAGTGAGTATAGTAATTCTCGTTCTATCGATCATATAAACATAATATGGCTAATAATATGAGTTAGATTGACAATACTAAGAGTAGTGAGTATAGTAATTCTCGTTCTATCGATCATATAAGCATAATATGGCTAATAATATGAGTTAGATTGATAACAATAAGAGTAATAAGTATAGTAATTGTCGTTCTATCGATCATTTAAGCATAATATGGCTAATAATATGAGTTAGATTGACAATACTAAGAGTAGTGAGTATAGTAATTCTCGTTCTATCGATCATATAAGCATAATATGGCTAACAATATGAGTTAGATTGACAATACTAAGAGTAGTGAGTATAGTAATTCTCGTTCTATCGATCATATAAGCATAATATGGCTAACAATATGAGTTAGATTGATAACAATAAGAGTAATAAGTATAGTAATTGTCGTTCTATCGATCATATAAGCATAATATGGCTAATAATATGAGTTAGATTGATAATACTAAGAGTAGTGAGTATAGTAATTCTCGTTCTATCGATCATATAAGCATAATATGGTTAAAAATATGAGTTAGATTGATAACAATAAGAGTAATAAGTATAGTAATTGTCGTTCTATCGATCATATAAGCATAATATGGCTAATAATATGAGTTAGAGTGATAATACTAAGAGTAGTGAGTATAGTAATTCTCATTCTATCGATCATATAAGCATAATATGGCTAATAATATGAGTTAGATTGATAATAATAAGAGCAATGAGTATAGTAATTGTAGTTCTATCGATCATTTAAGCATAATATGGCTAATAATATGAGTTAGATTGATAAAAATAACAGTAATAAGTATAGTAATTGTCGTTCTATCGATATTATAAGCATAATATTGTTAATAATATGAGTTAGATTGATAATAATACGAGTAATAAGTATAGTAATTGTCGTTCTATCGAACATATAAGCATAATATGGCTAATAATATGAGTTAGATTGATAACAATAAGAGTAATAAGTATAGTAATTGTCGTTCTATCGATCATTTAAGCATAATATGGCTAATAATATGAGTTAGATTGACAATACTAAGAGTAGTGAGTATAGTAATTCTCGTTCTATCGATCATATAAGCATAATATGGCTAACAATATGAGTTAGATTGACAATACTAAGAGTAGTGAGTATAGTAATTCTCGTTCTATCGATCATATAAGCATAATATGGCTAACAATATGAGTTAGATTGATAACAATAAGAGTAATAAGTATAGTAATTGTCGTTCTATCGATCATATAAGCATAATATGGCTAATAATATGAGTTAGATTGATAATACTAAGAGTAGTGAGTATAGTAATTCTCGTTCTATCGATCATATAAGCATAATATGGCTAACAATATGAGTTAGATTGATAACAATAAGAGTAATAAGTATAGTAATTGTCGTTCTATCGATCATTTAAGCATAATATGGCTAATAATATGAGTTAGATTGATAATACTAAGAGTAGTGAGTATAGTAATTCTCGTTCTATCGATCATATAAGCATAATATGGCTAACAATATGAGTTAGATTGACAATACTAAGAGTAGTGAGTATAGTAATTCTCGTTCTATCGATCATATAAGCATAATATGGCTAACAATATGAGTTAGATTGATAACAATAAGAGTAATAAGTATAGTAATTGTCGTTCTATCGATCATATAAGCATAATATGGCTAATAATATGAGTTAGAGTGATAATACTAAGAGTAGTGAGTGTAGTAATTCTCATTCTATCGATCATATAAGCATAATATGGCTAATAATATGAGTTAGATTGATAATAATAAGAGTAATGAGTTTAGTGATTGTCGTTCTATCGATCAAATTTGCATAATATGGTTAATAATATGAGTTAGATTGATAATACTAAGAGTAGTGAGTATAGTAATTCTCGTTCTATCGATCATATAAGCATAATATGGCTAACAATATGAGTTAGATTGATAACAATAAGAGTAATAAGTATAGTAATTGTCGTTCTATCGATCATTTAAGCATAATATGGCTAATAATATGAGTTAGATTGATAATACTAAGAGTAGTGAGTATAGTAATTCTCGTTCTATCGATCATATAAGCATAATATGGCTAATAATATGAGTTAGATTGACAATACTAAGAGTGGTGAGTATAGTAATTCTCGTTCTATCGATCATATAAGCATAATATGGCTAACAATATGAGTTAGATTGATAACAATAAGAGTAATAAGTATAGTAATTGTCGTTCTATCGATCATATAAGCATAATATGGCTAATAATATGAGTTAGATTGATAATACTAAGAGTAGTGAGTATAGTAATTCTCGTTCTATCGATCATATAAGCATAATATGGCTAAAAATATGAGTTAGATTGATAACAATAAGAGTAATAAGTATAGTAATTGTCGTTCTATCGATCATATAAGCATAATATGGCTAATAATATGAGTTAGAGTGATAATACTAAGAGTAGTGAGTATAGTAATTCTCATTCTATCGATCATATAAGCATAATATGGCTAATAATATGAGTTAGATTGATAATAATAAGAGCAATGAGTATAGTAATTGTAGTTCTATCGATCATTTAAGCATAATATGGCTAATAATATGAGTTAGATTGATAAAAATAACAGTAATAAGTATAGTAATTGTCGTTCTATCGATATTATAAGCATAATATTGTTAATAATATGAGTTAGATTGATAATAATACGAGTAATAAGTATAGTAATTGTCGTTCTATCGATCATTTAAGCATAATATGGCTAATAATATGAGTTAGGTTGATAATAATAAGACTAATATGTATAGTGATTGTCGTTCTATCGATCAAATTTGCATAATATGGTTAATAATATGAGTTAGATTGATAACAGTGAGTGTAATAAATATAGTAGTTGTCGTTCTGTCGATCATATAAGCATAATACGTCTAATAATATGAGTTAGGCTGATAATAATAAGAGTAATAGGTATAGTAAATGTCGTGCTATCGATCATATAAGCATAATATGGCTAATAATATGAGTTAGATTGATAATAATAAGAGTAATAAGTATAGTAGTTGTAGTTCTATTGCTCATATAAGCATAATATGGCTAATAATATGAGTTAGATTGATAATAGTAACAGTAATAAGTATAGTAATTGTCGATCTATCGATAATATAAGCATAATATGGCTAATAATATGAGTTAGATTGATAATACTAAGAGTAGTGAGTATAGTAATTCTCGTTCTATGGATCATATAAGCATAATATGGCTAATGATATGAGTTAGATTGATAACAATAAGAGTAATAAGTATAGTAATTGTCGTTCTATCGATCATATAAGCATAATATGGCTAATAATATGAGTTATATTTCTAATAATAACAGTAATAAGTATAGTAATTGTCGTTCTATCGATCATATAAGCATAATATGGCTAATAATATGAGTTAGATTGATAATAATAAGAGTAATAAGTATAGTAGTTGTAGTTCTATTGCTCATATAAGCATAATATGGCTAATAATATGAGTTAGATTGATAATAATAAGAGTAATAAGTGTAGTAATTGTCGTTCTATCGATCATTTAAGCATAATATGGCTAATAATATGAGTTAGATTGATAATAATAAGAGTAATAAGTGTAGTAATTGTCGTTCTATCGATCATATAAGCATAATATGGCCAATAATATAAGTTAGATTGATAATAGGAAGTGTAATAAGTATAGTAAATGTCGTTCTATCGATCATATAAGCAT